>NW_023596461.1:9965279-9982221 GCF_011947565.3 Pollicipes pollicipes
CAACAGAGCCTTTCCATTGTCTTATTGTGGACTCTCATCATAAGTCATCACGTTTCCTTTCATTGCCAGAGGGCCCCAACAAACGCGAGTAGCTCTCTGACATTCGGGGTCTCGTTGCTGTCCCTGCCCAGCAAATGTTCTCATGGCCGACCACGGATGTCTTGCCGACACAAAACCCCCTATCAGGCACTGTGAAGTCCCCGCCATCACAGAGCCTCCCATTGCCGCAGGGGCTCCGATAAATGCAAATCGCGAGCCCCGGCTTCGTTCCTTGTTCGCAAATAGGTCCCCAGGCCTCTGACCGATACGAGCCCATTGTTTGGCTCCGTGTTGAGACCATTTTTAACAGGGGTAGAGGGCCCTAATAAGGGAGTCTTTTTAAGAGCTCTCTGACTGACATTTCAGGTCACGGCGCTGCGGGTAGAGATCTTGGCTCGGATCTAATTGGCTTTGATTTTTGGTTCTGGGGGGCCTTCAGTCCCTCTTGGAGGCCTACCAAATACGGCGCTTGGCGACGCGGGTTTACCCGCCGACACAAAAATCCCTGTTGGGTACTGGGGGACCCTGACCAGCACAGGGCCCACTCATTGCCTCAGGGACCCCGACCGATGCAAATTGCGGCCCCCAACGTTGTCCCTGTTTTGGAAATAAGCCCTCAGGGCTTCAGCGACGTGGAGCCAAGTCTGCGGCGTTGCCTGTCTTTGGCTGAAATATAGATCTATCCTTTCACAAGAGACCCAATCGGTGCAAGAGGCCCTCTGGCTGAAATTTGATGCCACAGTTTACCGGCCAGAATCCTTAATGTGACTTACGGCAGGTCCTTCAGCATTCCAAACGGGCCCTCGATCGCGGACCCCGAGGGGCCCTCCTTGAACACAGCCCTTGGCTCATTCGGGGTCTCTTGCCAACATACGATCTCTGTTAGGCATTGTGGCTCCCTGACCGACACAAGGGCTCCTCATTGACTCAGAGGTCCGACCAATGTGAATTGCGGGGCCCGGTCTTGTCGAAACTTGCGAAATGAACCCTCAAGCCCAGACCGACACGGGGCCGACTGTTCGGTATTGGCGGTGCGTCAACAACAAACAAGCCTTTATTGACTCAAGGGAAATGATGAGTTTCTTGCGGAACGCAACATTTCGCATTGACTTTAACACAGATCTACGATCGAAAAAATACCGAACCCTTTTACTTTCTTTCAAGTGCTTCAAGTGTGTGACATTTCAGATAACGAGGGAATCACTCGGTTCTTCACGGGGCATACAAATTTAGCCTCTAGAGGCCTCCGAATGCAAGTCCGATGTTCGGAAAGCACAAATATCACTCGTGATATGGGACATGCATTGTGAACTCACATGTTGCAAACCATGCAAACCTCTTTTTGTCAAATGTGCATGCCAGTTGCGTCAAAGGTTTCAGGTGCAATGCAAATGTTTATCGAATTTGGGTTGAGATCAGGTAAGGTCACGTGCTGAACCCGCGGAAGCAAGTATAAGTGACATGTTTCCAGAAAGTATATGTCATGTCGAGTAAAATGGAGTCAGATGCTTGATTGAATGAGAGGTTGTCCAAAAGTATAACTTATAATGCCTGGAAATGATTTATCTCTCACCTAAATTTTTATCAGTCTCTGCTGTAAGCAATTATTCTCATTGATTTTAACACGAGATCTTACAAGGCGCGCAGCCAGAACCTGGGCAACGGACGGGCACAAGGTTGACAAAGGGCACCCTGACAGCATAAGGGCTCTACAAAACCAAATATGGCCCATTTGTTGATGAGTGAAAGCTTGTCTGATGTTTTTCACTGGTACCTTCTTTAACTGGAATAAAAGCTTAAAGCTACCGCAAGATCAATTCTGCCTGAACTTTTTAGTCAATGAGCTGAAGAAACACTGCCGCGATTGATATACAACTTACATAACGTAGTTTAAGCATCTGTTTCGGGGAATGTGCCTGTCATCTGTTACGCGGTGTGGACCCCTGAGCGATACAGGAGCCCTGCATTGTTGCAGGGGCCCCGACCAATGTAAATCGCGTGTCCGGCCGTGCCCCTGCTTGCGAAATTGCCTCTGAGCTCGGATCGACATGGACCCGACTGTTCGGTGTTGGTGACCTCTGGCTAGACCAGAGACATGTTCTGTTTGAGTGGCTCCAAATCGGTGTCATTGTATCTAAATCACATGTCACTTATTCGTTGTGTTACTTGACACCATTCGACCCAGCATGACATTTGCTGCCTGGAAATGTGCCATTTCTAATTGCATGCGCCGGGCCATTATTTCGTCTTCACTTCCTCAGTGGAAGTGAAGACGAGCCTCCAATGAGGTGTTACGTCACCTGGTTAGCAGGGGACGGAATACATTATATGAAATGATATACTGCTGTCCATTCGCAGTGAGGCCTGAAAAACAACTCCGGCTCTCCCTCGGGTTATGGCCCGAGTCAACTCGCACAGCGGGTAGTACTAGCCAAGACCCAGTAGTCATCACGTGGCCTGGTATGACCTGAACACGGCTTCGGTCATCTAACTTCTTTCACTGGAACCTTTAACGCAATAGCCGTGTACATGCGACTAAACCAGGCTTAGTTCGATCTCCACATGCTAGTTGCGTTACTTATCCAGCTACCGCGTTATATTTGTCCATGTGAAGTATCCATCTTATTTGCCGTGACTTGTAGAGGTCCCAGTCGTTGGCGCTCGTAAAAAGACGAGAGAAGTCGTCGTTATTTAAAATGTTGCATACTCGGAACATTTTTGAAGTGTTCTACATTTGGGGCGTATTTCTAAAACATTAGCGAAACCTGTGACCTCGAGACCAGTCACGTGTAATGACAGGCACTGGGTAGCGCACCACGGCACCCTCAAGACATGACAAGGATATCAGTTCTTCTTATTCCCGGGTCAAAAGTATGCTGCCAATGCTTTGTAACAGCACAACACTTTTTCCTCACTGTTGTCGCGATCGCCGTCGTCATGACAACCGCCGTGGTACCTATACTGGTGTGAATAAAAGCAAAGGTCATGATTGGCCCAGCGGACGGCATGGGCCTGTTACAAGAAGTGCATTGGTCGAAGGTTAAACCACCTCGTCACTGTGGACCATGTGATTGGTGCCTCTATTCCTAAGGCCGAAGTGCGCCTTGAAAAGAGCACTGTGGCCATTACAGGACACACTCGTTGGAAAATGCACGGCAAATTGAATGAATTCCTTTCATAATGGTGAACGGAGAGTTCAATGAGATTTCTCCGGCGGGAGCGGCTACCGGAAATAGAAAGTCTGAGATTTCCAGAAGGATTTCGAGAAAACCGGTATTGTTGATCACATCGTGCGCGCCTGATCTAATACTGACTGAAAGTACAGAAAGGTGGCATGCTCCCTTTAAAGAAAATTACAACGGACGGGATTTTCCACGTCGTAAGGACCCGTGTAAAAAACAACGAGAAATAATGTACTGCGCCAGACACTGATGGTTTCCATACATGTATGACTTTTTCGTTTGAAGTAAGCTGTATTTGGTTTAGCAGTTAGCACCATTTGATTCGGGATTTTATGCACTCTGTGAAAATAAATCATTTATATTTCTTTGGGCAGGGTTATGCGTGACCTGACGTGACCAGAAATTCTGTTCAGCCACCCTATTTATTTGACCTGAAAAGCTTGATGCAACTGGTGTGCACATGCCATTAAAGGGAGTATGCCTCCTTTATTGTACTTTTCACTAGTTGTTAAATCAGTTACGTGCGATTTGATCAGAAATACTAGATCGGAAACGCCTCAGAATTTCGATTTGAAGCAGCCGATCCCGTGGAAAACATCTAATTAGACTCCCTGCTCACCACTATGAAAACAATACATTTGATTTGCATTGCTTTTCATCACGTGCGTGTTACGAAAAATTTGCAACACAATAGTTTATCAACATGCTTGTTTAAAAACACTGCGAACGCTCGAAGCACTCTGCTCAGCCAAAAAACAAAACGCAAACACGAAGGTATTGTACAGCGAATTCATTAAACGTCACGCCATGGCTTCGAGTTATCCTCCATGGCGTTTACAGCATTAGCTTTTTCGGGGCGCACTTTGGCTTTGGGAATGGGAACATTATCTGATCCAAAGTGATGCACTGGCCCAAACGTCAACATAAGCGCTTCTCGGTAACAGGCCCTTATCGTCCGCCGGACCAATCACAAACGTTCTCTTATTCACACCAGCAGAGGTGCCACGGCGGTTGTCATGACGACGGCGATCGGGACGACTGCAGGAAAGAAGCGTTGCGTTGTTACAAAGCGCTGACCTCGTAATTTGGCTTCGAAATTAATTACTACTGATATCCTTATGCATTCATGGTGCTGCATTAGCACCACCCATTAGCACCACCCATTAGCACCACCCATTGCTATTATTAGGCGTAACTGGTTCCGAGGTTTCACTTGGGTATGCTTTTAAAATATGTCCTAAAGATGGGTTACTCCTTTGAGGTCATGAGGTACACGACTTAATGCACTACCTTAACATGTCGACAGACATACACGTCATGAGGTACACGATCTAATACACTAATCTTCTATTATTCTTACACATACTACTACTCAGATCAAATAAGTAGGGTGACCAGGGACACAGCCAGAGCCCTCGCAGGTGGGGCACAGGGCTGACAAAGAGCCCCTGATGGTAAAAGCCTTCCACCCCCACAACAAATCGCCGGATGTGGCCCATTTGTTAATGAGAGCAACTTTTCTTTACCCAACTTGCGGCTAAGAAAAACTACCCTCAAGAGACCCCTTTTTCGTACCCAATGCAGGCCCATTTGTAAATGAGGACATGCGCGCTCGCACATCTTAGCGACCAAAACCGCGACGCCAGGTTTGCAGTCTCCTAAAGGCTGCGCACCGTCGGCCCTGGGGCTAACACTAGGCCGCGGCCAACAGGTAGACGAAAATGATGACCCATTTGCAATGAATACCTTTGAAGGATTTTGAACACCAAATTGCACACTAAGACATATTCCAGGCGTATATTTCACCTGTGCGGTTTTAGGTTATTGGGAATATCTCTATCGTCTTTAAAGCACCGCTAAGTGGTGCTGGAATCTGGTGATGGAATTGGAAGCGTAAAGACAAGATCTTTATTTTACGCGTTACTCTGTGAATCTGTCTAAGAGGACAACCTCAAAATTTAACAAGAAGATTCGCCTAATGTAATCTTTGAACTGCACAGATTCATTGTGAAAAAAAACATTCAACATTAGCTTACGGCGGTCACTGTTACGCGCAAGGCGCCCGCCCTTGACGTAACTTGCACTGGCCAACGCCGTTCGGTTTTACAAAAACTGCAAACCAGGCCATCGCTACCCTTGTTCCCCGAGATCGCGGGCGTGTCATTGCGGCTTTATGACGCACTCAGCTGCTGGGGCTGTGTGACATAGCCTGCTCTCACTGGCGGGGAGGGCGGGCGCCGCAGAGAACCGAACCACGTGCTGTGGTTTTCGAGACGCACAGTGGTCAAACCTTTTGATATGATTTGCTTCACTAGTCGATTCTGCAAAATAATTGACGTTCTCAGGGAAACATGGGATGGTCTTGTGCGTTTTGAACTAATTTCGACTCACTTCATTCAACACTACTGAAACCCCTCATTTCTGTCCGGTCAAGGGGCTCCCTTAATACCACAATACCGAGCACACTGTTGTTCACGGTCAAGGGCTGGGTCATTATTTCCCAACGCGGTGTGTTTTCCGACCGTCATTCTGATGACAGGGCGGCATCCCCTGGCCGATACGGAGGCCCTGAGAGGGATCCGCCGTATCACATTGGTCCGCTCCCTGACGCCAGAGGCCTTTCTAGCCCGCGCAGTTGACCCAGATCCCGCATAGGCCGTCATTAAAGCAACAACATCCCTGCTCGCCGCAGGTGGCCAAATAATTGACACATAGACTCCAGTTGGGCTAAGGGGCCAATGCGAAATACGGTGGGGGCCCACCGTTCGGTACTGCGGGCCCCCACTGGCACATGACTCTTCTGTCGCCTCAATGTGAGCATTCATCATAAGCCCTTATGTTCCTTCATTGTCAGAGGGGCCCGACCAACGCAAGGGGCCCAACCAACGCAAGAGACCCTCTGTCATTCGGGCCCCGTCCCCATTCCTGTTGACATCTTTTCCTGACCCTTAGAGGCCCCTTGTTGACACAGAATGTTCTGTTAGGCACTGTGGCCCCTGGACGATACAGAAGCCCGACCACATGCAGGTCGCGGGCCCGGCTTTGTGTCCATGATTGGGAAATGGGCCCCAGAGCTCAGACCAGCACGGAGCCGACTGTTCGTTGTCGGAATCTCTGGCCAAAATAGAGGAACGCTCTGTTCCAGGTGCAAGAGAACCATCGGCACAAGAGATCATTTCGCTGACAATGGAGAGCCGCCAATGGGTGGGGTCCTTAATGTAACCCACAGCCAGCCCTTCGGACCTCCAGCCTTCCCATCGAGCCCTTGATCGTTGGTCTCGAGAGACCCTCCGCCCCTCTTTGGGCCCTCTCAAACACCGCTCGACTCTGGGCCACGTGCCCCGCTGGTCCCCTGTTCGGCACCGGACCCCGAACCGGCACAGGAGCCCCCCTGTTGTCAGTGATCCCGAAGCATTGCAAATCGCGGACTCCGGCCTCGTTTCTGCTTGGGAAATGGGTTTCAAGGGTTCAGACGGGCATGAAGCCGACTACTCGGTGTTCGTGGTCTCTGACCGACTAGGCACCCGTATTGTCTTAGGGGTTCCTGAAACGGTGCAGAGGACTCTGATTGATCTTTCAGTTCACGGCCCTACGGGCCATGATTCCTTATATGACCTACAGCCAGTCCTTCGCGCCCTTATGCGCTACAGCCGCCTTTGATCATCGGTTCTGGTGGGCTGCCCGGGTCCCTCTTCGGGCCTCATCAAACATTCCCTTGATCGGCTCAGACCCTTGCGAGCACAAGGCTCTCTTTTAGGCGCTGTGGACCCCTGACAGATACAAGCCCCCCAGAGCGCAAATTACTGGCTCCGGCTTGATACCTGATTAGGAAGGGTCCTCAGGCTCTGCTACACCGAAGCCGAGTATGTGGTTAGCGTAGTACCTGACCAATAGACAGGATTATATCGGCCTCATGGCTTCTTCCGATCGGCGCAAAGGGCCCTCTCTGACCGTTATTTGAGGGTCTGTTCGCAGGTCGGGCCCCTGATGAAAAGACTCCGACTAGCCCCTACCCTTGACCCTCCAATCAGGGCCCTTGATCGCCGCGGACCCAATGGGCCCTCTAGGCTCTTCGGGCCTCCTCGAACATTGCCTCTGCCGACTCAGGGCGCCTTGACAGCACAGGGCCCTGTTAGGCGCTGTGGGGCCGCGAACAATGTAAATCGCGCCTCCGGCTTTGGTCCACTGCTTGGGAAGTGCCCTCAGGCCCATGCGCTTGGGCTTGGGCCTTGGGCTTTGTCACTCAGGCCCATGCCGCCAAGGGGGCGACATTGCGTTACTGGTGGCGTCTGATCGAAATATTGGCCCCTGTCGACTCAGTGGAGCCCTGATCAGTGCAGAGCCCTCTGGCTGGTATTGGAGTGCCCGGCCCTGCGGGCCGAGGCTCCTGAATGAGACCTCAGGCTAGCCTTTTTGGACCTTAGGGCCCTCAAATTTTGGTCAAATTTCAAGGTCGATTGTGGCGCTCAGAAAGCTCGAAAGGCGAAGTTTCGAGATCAAACGGCGGGGTAGCGCTGCAACGCTGTTGTACGGGATCGATGTTTGTAAATAAGACGTCACCTGGGAGATAAATGTCGATTTCGCGCAAAAGCGCATATATGAAAGCAATTATCAATAACATTCAACGCCAAAGGACGGCGTAGCGCTGCAGTGTCGCTTTAGAGAACCGATCTACTCAAATCAGAAGTCATTTGTGAACGGCTCTGGTTGCCTTAAGTACATCTGTTACGATAAAATGGATATGCTCTTGTGGGAAGGATGGGTGGTAGGACAGGTGGTTAAGAAACAAAGCTAGGAATACAGCGATAGCTGGCCACTCAAAGCGGCGCAAGAGAGGCGTGAAGGAGCGCATTCTGTTCATCCCATTGTTGTGTGGATATTTCTTTATTGCTTGTCCATTCATGTGTTGAGGCGTTCGCAAACAAGTTCAAATGTATGAGGACGTTTGAAGCGTAGGTGGGTTCCCAGGTTTGTCTCGATCGTTTCTTGAGGATGACGTATTTGGAGGTGAGACATGGTTGGATGCCTCTGAGTCAGAAATCGTGCTCTGCTGCTAAACTGAGATGAGATGTGATTTTCGTAGCGGTTTAATATTCTGTGAACTTTGCAATGTAAAGAAACGATGATGCATGCGAATGGTCTTTAATTATAGGACAACTGCTACTTTATTTTACAGAAGGGTTTTAAGAAATCAATATAACCAAGCAGAACCATTCAGTCAAGGAAAATGACCCAAGTGACCCCTAGTTGGTGATGGCTGCCGGGCTTGTTACAGCCACTGGAGGGCTAGAAAATATTGGTGGACCCCAATCACCATCACTGTCCAGCCAATAGCTCAGTTTATGTTGCATTGCCACCTTGATGTACTCCAGCCATGCTGCATTGAACATAGAGTAAGGACTTCAATGAGCCATACTGAAATGCAGAGACAAAAACAGTTTAAAGCATAACAGACCAGGTAACAGGCATATGCCAACCTGATGCTGGTCAGGCTGGCCAGGATTGGAACTGATGGACAAGACTGGAGAATAAATGTTTGCCAAGTATGTGGGAATATGTCCACATGTCTGACATATCATGACCAGTATCACACACTCAGGTTTCAGTGCACTACTACTTTCAGAGCATAAAGAGTCAATGTTTAAGGGAATTTCAATATTGCAATGACAATTTCAGGCAAGGACTTTTTCAAACATGTAGAATAAATTATGTACAAATTGAGCATGATTGGCCTGGCCTGAGTATGGCACACATAAGCACAAGGTTGAGCACAATGATGTCATATAGGCATTAAATGTGGTAGATGGATTGCACAGTCTGGTTAGCAGATAGAGGATGGTCTACTGGAACATGCCGCTCCCACTAAAGGAAGCAAATCCCTAGATCATTCCAAGTAATGCTAAATGAGATAATGTCAAGTCAGAACATAACCAGTTCATTCAGGTGTTTCTACAAGCATTAGCAACACTAATGCTGAGGGGTGTATTATCAGGGGTGCCATATCACTTTTAATGCATGGTTTTTAATACAGGAGGTAAAGCCAAATAAGAATGGGTCAAGTTTGGAGAGACTATCTTGCCCTTGCCCAGGCAAAACATGAATGGCAATATTACTCTATTGATATATTAAAAGGTGAGATCTAAAATTTTATGTCAAGGAAAGGCATTCAGAGATATATGCATACATGAAGCCATGCAGAAATGCACAAATGATTGAAGTGGTTGGTCAAAGTACGTGCTTTCCAATCTTCACATCTATGGTAGGGTGGGCTCAGGCCTCATCAAGCACATAATTTACCCTGCACTGAGATGGTATGCAGCCAGTGACAGCCACTTAAAATCAAGTCATGTCGGATGCAGCATGTTGACCTTTCCCCACCAAATTCTGCTGTTGACCTGGAATGATGCAATCCGATGGTGGGGTCGGGGCTAAAGTAATAAGCACAGCCTAGTCAGGGCTCTGATCCCAGAAATCAGTCCATGCAAAATAGTTTAACTGAGTCTAAACAGAAAAATGCAGTAAGAAGGTAAAGCTCCAAATCAATAGAGAGAAAGGACAGTGTTTCAAATAGACAGGAATGTGACTTGGCATAAGTTCATTTGCCTTTACAGACAGTTTCTCTACAGGGCAGGGCTAGTGCTATCAATTTGTGATGGGTAGGGGGGGAAAGGAGGGAAGGCAGACCATACAACCAGTGTCATAAAACTTGTTGTAAAAATGGGTTATAATCATGAGGTCCATAAATGAATTATCCCGAATGATTATTGCTGTGCAAATTCTTCCCATGCCTTGTACTGTACCAATGATTGGAATGTCTTATCACAATGTCAGCTTGCTGACCAGCATGTACAACTGTGTGACCATTCAAACATGCCATGCAAAAGTTGATCAAGCATGTGCATGTCAAGTGGCAAAACACCAGCAGGGTTGAGATTCATGCGTGTTCACCTGCAAGCCACCTCTCTTAGTTGTGGCGATTAGGCCTATGCTTTTTATGGACCTTAAAAGTCCTATGCATATGAGGGGCCTCCATCACATCTGATGGGACCTCCTGTCACCAACAAGGCCATCTTTGGACCACCAGACCGTCCTGTGGTCAGAATATTGTCTCCTGCATTGCCTCGAGGGCCCTCCTTTGCACTTGATGGAATGGTCTGTACCTGTCATCTGCAGTCCACTGTCACACTACAGGGCCTCCTTAAATTCAAGAGGAATTCAACGCACCCCTGTTTTCCCCTTGAACATTCCCCAAATGGGTCCCCCTTGGCAAGCCACAATGAGGCAAGCTGGCCCTTGTTCTCTGGTGGGCACTGACCCTGGATGCCTCCCAAAGGTCAATAATCCACAGCTTCTTGCTTCTGTGTAACCAAGAATAAGAACACTAGGGTCTTGAAGACAAAGATGACATGGATGAAAGGGAGCTGCTTCAGTGTAGTTGAGCAAAAGGCGTAAAGTAATCAAAACTAAAGACATGTTTGGCTGTTGCCAACAAATCAGAGTACACATAGATTGACATGCATTGCCCTACTTTGGTGGCACATTTATTATTATATTGTATTCATTTTTCCCAGGAAAACACAAAAATGAAAAGATGCATTCTGGCAAGTTTTCTGGTACCATCCCTGTTGATTATTTCAACACATTTTAAGTACTACTTCAAAATGTCCGGTAGGCCAGGTCTCAGTATAGGTCAGTGTGATTGATCCAATGCTCAAATGATTTAACATGTTGTACTTGCTGGAAAAGCAATGTCTGAACACAGCTTTACAGACTTAAAACATTGCACCTAAGGAAAAGCAATTATGCTGCCAGAATTTTTCAGAAGTTGGCGATTTTCTTCGTCTTAGGTCATGTAATTCACACCATTTTCCACAGAATTGCATTATTTTAGAGAACAGCAGGTATTTGAAAAACAATCTTTATGGGTTTTGCAGATAAAGAACATTGTGAACATGTTTTACTGGCAATGAAACAGAAAGAACAGCTCAACAAAATGGGAACAGAACAATAATTGTGTGGACAGTGTACAAAAAGTAGTGGCTAAAGGTACAAAATCATGCAGGCAGCAAAAACTGATGCAGTCAAAAAGACCACAGTATATTTTTTCACTTGATTCAAAATGAAAAGGGAACAGAAGTTACTTTTCAGACAATAATGCTCACACATTTCACTGCCTCTTGTTACCTGCACCCTGAAACCCAGTACCCCTGTACCCTTGTGTAAAATAAAGCAAATGTTAGATAGGTTTGGGCGAATGTCTGTGCTCAGCTTCAGTTGTTTGTGGTTGCTGTTCCAATTCAAGCGTGACACTCAAACATGTACCATCAGAGGCAAAGCATTCTTGTTGGACTGGATTTTGCAGGTTGGACTGGCATCATGAGGATGGGCTGGATGCTTGGCCACAGGATTGCTCTCAAATAGATCACCTGTTTATTAATGACAGATGGGTCAGTGCTTTCACCTGACCTGGATGATGCAATAGTTGTATCTTTTGTCTGTGATTACATAAATTAAAATGCAGGACCTGTTCACATGTTGAAGCATGAAACCAGTCACCAGATTCATCTATATGAACTGCAGATTCTGCACTCAGCATACCTGGGGATCCAGCCTCCCAGCCTAGCATAGAGGGGGTATTCTGGAGCCGAAGATGCTACAAACAAATGACTGGATTAGAGAGAGATGGACTGAATATGTTTAACACACTCCAACAATCGTGGGAATACGGCTCAGTGGTCATGTATATAAGTCCCAGGGCAGTTCGTATTCTCGAAAGGTGAAAAGGCTCGCAGCGGAGCGTCATATTTTTTTTGGCAGTTCATGCCTGGAGAGGTGAACAAACTTTTTGGGGTGAAAAATGGATGCCCATAAGCAAAGATACTTGGAAATAATGAATTTTCTCCTGTAAAGAGTTTTTTGGATAGGGGGGGGGGGGGGCTGTCTACCTATCCAAAGACAGAGAGAGAGAGAGAGTGCGGTCCCCCCCCCCCCCCTGGACGCTGTCCCTGCCTGCAGAGTTAAAATGTTACTTGGTTATTTGCATTCAAACAGACCCTTCACAGCATATTTATATTCCTGAACAAAATATGGGAGCAGATGCAGAATATAAGCCATCATGTTTCAATAAATTCAATGTAACATGGAATGGGAGTTGTATTCTGGGAAAGGCCTTCATTCAATGACCTAGATCATTTGAGAGAACAAACTCTGAAAATCACCACAATGACAGAGGATATCACCAAAATAGTTCCAGATGTACACCACAGTTCTTTAGCAATTACGCCTCAATATGCAGCTTGATGTTATCAGATGTGAATTCTGGCACAATGGCACCTCAGAATTTTTAGATCATCACCTAAACTGATTGTCACAACAATAGATTTGTATTGTAAACAATTCACTTAGCTTCTGTTTCCATAACTGCATGCTGCCGAAATATCCACCCGATTATATCTCCATTCTCCTAGTTTTTCTCCGAGGAATAAGGCTAATACTGCTGTCTTATCTATCTATGTGAATAATGCTACTCGCTAATGTAATGAACACTTTATGTAATTATAATGCCATTGTCAAAAAACAGAATCTCGAGGCAGCGTCCAAGTGCCAGTTAATGAGGCGATTAACATGTTTTTATAATTTCTTTACAGATTTGACATTGTGGCAGGAAGAATGAGCCCAGAGGATGTGGATGAGTTCCCAGGGAGACTGCTACATCAGGTAATATAACGACAGCTTTGCGTCGTATTTCAACTCAAGGTATTTAAGATTGCGTGGCCACTATCTCTTTCCCCTGCTTTGCCGCCTGAAGTGGTTACCTGTCGCACCACTTGGAGACAGGTTCTGCAAACCACATTCGTGGTGTATGCTGCAAGTGGGATTACTGAGAATCTCATTGCACTGCTGTGTTTGACAGCCAATAGCCAACCTTGTCTTCACGCGTATTTTAACGCACACTTGCGATATCATCACGCGCACAGCTGTCCCCGAACATGTCTAGAACACCATGCAGGCTCCACATCACACCCGTACGAGGTTCATCACCGTTCACGGTTACCTGATGACATAAGTGCGGTTGCGGACGGGCTTAAAATAACACCAAGGCGCCAGCCGCGCATTGGACCATCTCTTTCCAGAGCCTGGTTCGGGCGGCTTGGTCCCCGCGGGCGTCCAGGACCAGGACCAGGACCAGAACCAGGTCCAGGTCCAGGTCCAGGTCCAGGTCCAGGACCAGGACCAGGACCAGGACCAGGACCAGGACCAGGACGCCCGGACCGGCCACCCAGGTCGCTGTTTGCGCCGCCGGTGGACTCTAAGATCACACGGCCGGAATCGGTGTGAGGCGTCGCGAGCTGCGGCGCGCCACGCCGTCCGGCCGGGTGACCGCGTCCGTGTTATATGACACTGTGTGTGACCGTCTGACCGTGCCCCCGGTGACCCCGTCTCTCTTGATCGTGTTTGGCCGTGTCTCCCGTGACCGTGTCCCCCGTGACTGTGTGTGACCGTGTCTCCGTGCCTCCCATGACCGAGTGGGACCGCGTCTTCCATGTCCGTGTATGACACATGTCTTCCGTGACCGCGTATGACTGTGTCTCCCGTGAACGTGTGTGACCGTGTCTCTCGTCGCCAGGCGGCGCTCTGGGACAACGCCGAGCTGCTGGAGGATCTCCTGGCCAGCGAGGAGATCGCGCACATCAGCTCGCGCGACTCCTGGGGCCGCACGCCGCTGCACGCCGCCGCCACCACCTACAGCTCGCGCTGTCTGCGCGTGCTGCTCCAGTCGGGCGGTCAGTGGAAGGACAACGCCTCTCCTCACACCCTCCCCCTTCCTGGCGACACCGGCAGCCATGCGGACGGCAGAGGAGGAGTGAACGGGAGTGTGTGTGGTGTGCGATTGTGTAGGGGGGCTTCACTGGGCTGGTGTCTGTCGGCCTGATAGCTTGAGTATGACTGTCTGCTCTCAGGATGTGCATATGCTATGCGTGCGCTGAATGTAACTTGTGGAGGAATCTCCATTAACACTATCCAGGGTTTGTGCATGTGCATTATAGAATGAGTGTGGAGAGCCCTTGTTCAGAGGGAATGCATCCTCACTAACGTCGCGGTTTGACCCGTGCCTGGGAAGCGCGGCAGGTTGTGTTACGCCGCGCAGCGAGAGCTGGGCCGGCTCAGCCCATTTGTGGTTTTCGGATGCCAGACCCGACCCTCGCTGGGCGGTGTTCACGGTCCTGGACCGCCAGCTGCGGGCCGGGAGGGCGGCTTGAGCCGGGGTCTGGCAACGCGACAGGCACGGATCGCGCCGCGGCGCTGGTCACAAACGCACGACCCTGAAGCACTGATGAGGGGTTGCTGTCGCATGTTGTCATTGCATGTTGAAGTGTAGCGCAGTCTCGAAAATATATTATAATGGCTACTAGTTGAGCTTTTGTCTTTTTTAATTGGGTTGCTTGGCCTTTGCTTATTTAAAGCCGAAGCACGCGATGTTTGCATGAAGCACTGCACTGCACAGCGCTTACACTGGATACACCTCGAGGCTGGGTTGCTGCTCGGGCGGCAGCTGGTGAGGGGCATAGCTGTCCGATTCGTCGTCGGCGACTGAAGCGCGCCCCAGCGCCACCTGTGGCGTCGACGGCTGGTCCGTCGCTCCAGACCATCCGTTTGGCGGGCGGCGGGGCGGCCGGTCCGTCGGTCCAGACCAGACCGTCTGGCAGCGGCGGCGGCGCGTGTCCGCCGCCCAGACCAGCAGTCCGCTGCAGACAAGCCCTCTGGCAGCGGCGGGCCGGTCCGTCGGTCCAGACCACCGCCTGGCAGCGGCAGCAGGGCCGGTCCCTCCGCTCCAGACCAGCCGTCTGGCAGCGGCGGCGGCGGGTCCACCGCTCCAGACCAGCCGTCTGACAGCGGCGGCGGCGTGTCCGCCGCTCCAGACCAGCATCGCTGCAGACCAGCCCTCTGGCGGCGGGCGGCCGTCCGTCGGTCCTGACCCACCGTCTGGCAGCGCAAGCGGCCGGTTCTCCGCTCCAGGACCAGCCGTCTGGCAGCGGCTGCCGGGTCCGCCGCTCCAGACCATCCGGTCTGACAGCGGCGGCGACCGGTCCGTCGGTCCAGACCAGCTGTCTATCTATCTATCACTACGAACGCTGTCGGGCCCAGCGGGCGCCCCAAAACCATTACAACGCTGAAAATCACTCGGAGGATATCACCAGTCACAGCAATAATCTCTGCCTTTTGCCGACTTTGATCTCACGTCATTCACGCAATCACGCTGGACGGGGCAAAATACGGCGGTGTTTGGCTCTGGTTGCGGAAGTTTGGCAGCTGTTATGGAAAATCGCTGAGCGCAGTGGGGTCTGTAGTCCATGTTTTTGCATGTTTTCTGTCGCATATGCAGGGGCAGAAAAAACTGACATTTTGTTGCACCGCAAGTCACGAATGAATTCAGTAATACACATTTCTACCATGCATGTGTCGGAGATTTCGAGAAATGCTCATTTCTCTACAGTCTGACCGCCTATACGCCCTCCATAACACGTGCCGAAGTAATCTCAGGTCACGGCAGCAACGCAGCCACGCTCTTCTCGGCAGACCATCTGCCGCCTCCCGCACGTGACAGTTCTTACTGACCCGGCGTGGCTTCTCTTACCCCCCCCCCCCCTTCAAGAAAGGCGCTCTGCCTGCTATAACTCACGTAAAAAATCGTGGCTGTAACAATGGCTTGTGACTAGAGCTCCAAACTTCGTGAAAATAAATATCGGTTAGGTTTTGACGCCATGTAATGGACTTTTCTGCCAAACATTAGCGTTGCAATCGACTACGATGTTACAGATACCGTCACCGTAATCATGTATGAAAGTCATTGCTTAAGCCATACATGTGAGCTTTACCGGCACGTGGATCCAGTACGACCCTGATTCTCGTAGGTGCTTTTTGGGGTTCGAGTTATCCTGACGCTTGCGTCTTCACATCAATTATTGACGCTTGGGCTTCCTTGCCGTGTTTTACTGGACGTAAAGATTATAAACGTGAACACTACCAACGCAAAACTACCCGCAGTCTCTTTCCACGTGTTTCATTTAGTGTGGTGGAAATCTGCGCACGCTTGAAATACGATTGGAATATTTAGTGATCGTTGGATGGTAAAGCTATCTTCGCCGATCGGAGCCCGAGTGATGTTAAAGTGATAGCACGTGCTGGTAGCGTCGCCTTCATGGGGCAGAGGCGGTGGGGTGGTGCGGTTCCGTACGGCGCCGAACATACCGCTGACGTTTATCGAACATGATGACGCGGTCAAAAACTTGGGTGGTGTAGCCCTACCGAGAACGAGTAAAACGTATGTTTGTGAATGCCGCTGTCTTTCGTCGCACATCGCGTGAGGTTGTACCAGTCATGTTTAGCTAGCCTTGAAGACAGGCAACGTTTCTCTGGTTAATAGACTGATGGATGGTCACGCTCGCTGTTTCTGTAGCTTTATATCCCGCTAAGTGTGTTAGGTACAACGTTTTGAGTGCGCGTACCGGTTATCGCCATTCTTGTCGGAATTCCCACCGTCGTCCTTGTCAGAGAAAACTGAATTGCCCCCACTGCACACTGACGGAATCAACATTCAGGCCACGAAGTGCTCTATTGAAGGGGTCATGTGCCAAACTGCGCAACAGATGCTCGTTTTCTAGAAGAACTCAGATGCACGGTCGCATGCTCAAGTGTCGAGTGTGAGTCGAGCGCGTGAT
>NW_023596461.1:9982984-10052960 GCF_011947565.3 Pollicipes pollicipes
GCGGCTTCTGCGCAAGCAGATGGGGAGCGGAGACTGCGCGATCATCAGGGGTGTCGATTCCGTTTTAATGTTCGGGGGGCAGCCGAACACCCGGCGACTTAACCTCCCCACAATTTCACAAAGGATCTAGCCCACTCTATTTTGACAGCAGGCAATTATCTTTCTCAAGTTTGCGCCAATTATCAATTAGCATTGAATTTAAGGATCAGTAGTCAAGCAGGTGCAGATCCGAGGGGAAGGACATGGGGGGTACATGCTCAATTTAATTCAATTTTTCCTGGGATTTACGTCACAGCGCCGCCATCTAAAACAAAATTTCACTGTTCTGTTACATTACATACGTATTATGTTAAAGCTGCTTTATCAAAGATGCGAGGAGGTTTTGGTCTAAATTTGATGTCTCGCCACATTTTTTAACACAACTTTTATTTACCGGAGAATGATTTGGCCTTTAGGGCGCGCCGACTACCCTAGCCATATCGCGTCCAACGTACCGAAGTGCGATAAAATCGCCTCGCAGTGGTAACAGCATGATATAATCTGTACTATGTCATCGACCGGCGGCATCATAGAAGCTATAGTAATCTCACAAACCAGACAGCGGACATGCCGTTTGCTGACTAGCCTGCGCCTGATGTTTGGTGTTTGGGGGCTCAACTACTGCACAGCCACTCCACGCTCACTTGGGAGCGGTCAGCTCCATCCTACTGGACCAGCACTGCTTTTTATATATTCAGCCGTCTGTAACTTCATAGGCATTGCTGTCGGACGGCTATACATAATGATGAGGTCGATGTCCGCTTAAAATGCAAGTACGTCGACAACGTCACAGCATAGGTCACGGCCCAGAAGCCGAGAAAGCGGCGCTGGGATAAAATAACGCTCCCGATGCACCACATAGTGGCAGCACGACGTAAGAGCATGCTCTGCAGTCAAACGCTCCACTTATTCCCTGCACTGTGGCATGTGAGCAATATGGCATTTTTAGCCAGATGTTACATTGCTACTTAGATTACTCCGTTTCGTAAATAGCAATCCCGGCCGTTCTGTTCATTGAAAAACGCTGAAATAAACAGGAAATATTGTCACACGTATTGGCCACATAACCACACATGGCCTGATGGGTAAAACCCATATGTAGCGTGGGTGTGTCCCAGCCGTAGCCGATAAAGAGCAGCCTCTTCAAACATGCCGGTACGGTGGGATGCCTCCCACTTGCCATCAAGTGGTTTGATGGCCTTGAATTCATGAGCCACCTCCTCAAACGTATTATTAAGTTGTAACATATTTTGTGACGCGCCATGGATGAGTCTTGTGATCACCGACTTCAGGTCATCGGCCGATAGGTTCAAGGGGAGGGAGGGGAGGGGGGGGGGGCGGTCCGGGCACGCGACAGCTTTCGCTGCGGCGTCCACTCTCCCGTTACCCACATCGCCGACATGGCTCGCTATACGCATGAACGTAATTTTGACGTCCGTGTGGTGCAGGTGGGCTAGTTCCACGGGTGAGATGGGACCGGTCACGACGAACTGAAGTTGCGTCTAATAATAGGAGAGCACTGAACGAATCTTTCACAACCAGAAACGCACTGTCTGTACGGCATCAAATATACTGCGGGGTTGATAAGATTGTTAACACCTCAGTTGAAAACACTGCCATGGGGTTGGTAAGCTTACTGCTTATGCTTATGCTTACCCTTACTGCTTAAGTTTAAAGAACACAACGCATCTGGTGCCAGCAGGACCGCTCGGGCCGTCGGAAGATATCCTCACAGAGCTCTGATACAGCGAGCAGCAGTATGGTGGCGGCGAGCAGTCCGCTCCGCAGCCGGACTTGCGAACTGCTGCGCAGCGATCACATCTTCTCCAACTGACAGAGGTCCACGTCAACCAGGGGGGGGGGGGGGGTTCGCGACGCCAGGGCATTACGTCCCTACGCGCCAGCCGGGCGATCTCATCCAGACAGATACCTGCTTCGTCCAGTCAAGCCTTCATCCGCAGGCGCACGTGACTTGACGTCATTCGTCCTTCCATAAACGACTGGGTCAACATGTTTGAAAAGAGACCGATAGGCCAGGTGTTAAAGACTTATCGATACCCTGACAGCGTAACTCGGCGCGAGTTTTTTTCTACAGGATTAAGTGTCGGCTCGTAAGAAGTGACGGCGAAGAAGTGTCAAAGTCCAGCACCGAACTTGTCCGTGCTCTGTACCACCGTAGCAAGTGTGGCGGTCCGCTCCCTACGCAGTGTCAACGCATGCGTGGTGAACTGCGTCAAGAACCTCTTTGAAGGCCGTCAGGCATTGTTGCAAACAGGTGTTGCATAGCCCAGCACCAAACGTATCCGGACTCTGTACAACCGCAGCAAGGTGCAGTCGCCCGCTCAACACGCTACACGAGATCTCGCCTTAAAATGAGCATGCGTCTCACATGGCTGACTTTGACATGTTTGACGTGGGTTTCGCAAGGAAGTCGCCGGTCAAGTGTGATTCCAAGAAACTCTGCTTCGCCACGCGCTGGGATGACAGGACTGTACAGTCGCTGGTGCACAGGATCTCTGTATTCCTTGCTACGTGAACAGAAGTAAATACGTTTGGTTTTGCTGGTGAAAAACTGAGCTCGTTTTCACAGTTATCTCAGTTTCGAGGCCGAGGCGTCTGACGAGGCGCAGCTGAAGCTGCCTCTCAGTATACGAAATCGAAGGTGCCTCCAATCAAACGACAATATCGCCAACAAGTGGAGGTCAGGGAATGTTGCGCAGCAAAACGCCAGGGATGCAATTTATCATCAGAGCAAACAAGCTCACACCCGCTGGGGGGACAACCCCTGGTCACAATACCCTGCGGGACGCCTTTCTCCCATTCAAAACGATCCGACAAGGTCCCACTGATTCGAAGGCCGAAACATTTTTGATGTAGAAAGTTTTGGATGAAGGCACATATCCCTTGTTTCCAGACCTAAGACAGAATATCATGGCGGCAAGCCGTATCGTATGCCCTCTCGATATAGAATAAAGCCGCTATTGTGTGTCGTGTTTGTTTAAAAGGTCAATGAGGGGTCAATGTTATGGGGCGGAAGTGCAGAGTAGCGGGTACGTCTTTTTTGGCCTTCAAGATAGGGTCCACCGTAGGTTCGCACCACGCACAGGGGTCGCCCTTCGTTCATATAAAATTGAAAAGTCGAAAAATCCCATGTACACAGTCGACGTTTAAATGAGAGAGAACATCGTTATGTATCTCGTCTGGTCCAAGACAAACACCTTTTTTATTTTTTTAATAAATTTGATCCAAACCCTTTGAATGGATGAATTTCTGGGATCAGCGCTCACGCTAAGCAGCGCTTGTTGTGTGGGCCCTGGTCCTCACCATCCGATCGCGCAATTCCAGGCAACGGCAGAATTTAGTGCCGAAAGCGTAACGTGCCCCAATGCTCGGCACGGTCCGTGCTGCCCTCTGACGTCAACTGACCTTTAGCGCGACCGCTGCCACCGGCCGCAGGCCATACCTGCCAAGGGCAAAGAGCGAGCCCCCTAAAGCGACTCGAACCCATCCTGCCATGAGTGGATGGATCGGAATGCAGGCGCCAACTGAGCCACCGGGACGGACCAACGGGCGTCTTAGTGTTGAGCGGAGTTCTGCCACGGTAAAGCCGGCGTTATGTCCCTTCGAACTGGTGGTGGTGGGTTTAAAACTGCTCCGAGCCGACTCGCTTCGCTGTTTGTGGCGGATAACAACTATGATGTTTGTTCCGAGTCTACATCGTTCCGCTAGTGCAGGTCCTATTTAATTCCCTACTTCCCGTTCATTTGGTACCAGGTTACCGCCAGCCTGCAACATCAGGATGACAGTCTGGACACATTTTCCTGATGCACCTTATACACGCTGTCATACAGCAATGCGACGCGTATGACCGTTAAGGCTATCGACGTATGCTCTCCATGGCGACCGCTTCGCCTCGCGTACAGTACGCTTCGCACGTGCACCGGCCCGCTTAAATGCGATGAGGTTTTCAGTCGTCGCGGAACGAGCAAAAACTAAAAACACTAGTTTTACGCAAAACTATCATCTCTGCACTCTTTCGACCACCAGTGAACTTCCGCCAGTGGCTAAAATAGATGGCGTCACATCAGTCGTGAGAGTTGATGCATCGTCGCCTTCCGTAGGTCCGACAATGAACATGCATTCCTCAATGAAACGTTGTGAATCTGCGCTTTTAAGATTCCACCGTGGCAGTTTCAGACCAGGATGGACCTCGTTCGCCTCGCTCCAGATCGGAAAGTGCTCACTTCCCTACATACTATCTTCTATACCCCATGACAGCCTAGGTAACAGCGCAGAACGAACGAAACGGCCGGGGCGCTACCTGATGGAAGAGATGCGTGGATGCGACGACCCGTGCTCAGCACACAGAGGCCATTTTCCGTTAGCAAGCTTCACGGTCGACCACGACAGCTTATGCGGCAGCAATCTCAAGCCCAGCTCAGCGCGTCAACGTCCCCCAGTATCAAGAATGACGAAGGAAACTGATCAAAACCGGACTGAAGCGCAGAGTCACAAGCTTCCTCAGTGGGAGGGTGGTACATACAGCACACGTCGCCGTTGCTGGTCCGAGATCAACCGCGACAACAAATGGTCTGTAGGCTACCTGCAAGTTCCGCAAGTGCACGAGGTACATTGCTATGTACTAGGACTGCAGCCACCTCGTAGGCTACAGTGGTGCCCCCGACCTCTGTGCGGTAGACGCTATAACATTTAATGTTTGCCGGCGAGTTCGGAGAGACCTTGGTCCCCTGATGACCAGCTGACCTGATGACGTGACGACTTAATGACTAGCCACGTCACACCTCCCCTGCCGTGTTACGACAGACAGCCCGAATTGCCTGTCAATTTTACACCTCTCTTGGTGGACCTGCCGCCTTCGGATGACATGCCACCTCAAACCTGACCTGTCATCTGACCCGCGTTTCCTGAACCTATCTTGTACCCCAACTGACCTGCCGTATAGCCGCCAACCCGCCACCTCACGACTGACCTGCCATGGCACGACTGACCTACCGTGTCACGACTGACATTCCGTGTCCCGACCTTACCCTGCCGTGTCCCGACTGACCTGCCATATCCTGACCGACCTGCCGTGTCACGAGGGTCACGACTGATCCTTCCGTGTCCCGACTGACCTGCCGCTATCCCGACCGACCTGCCGTATCACGAGTGTCACGACTGACCTGCCGTGTCCCGACTGTCGTGCCGTCTCGCCGCCTGCCGACTGACCTGCCGTTTCCCGCAGCAGCTGCATGCAGTCGGCGTGGTCGCCGCGGCCGGCCAGGTCCATGGCGGTGAGGCCGCAGTGGTCCTTGAGCAGCAGGTCGGCGCCGCTCTCCAGCAGCAGTCGCACGTTCTCCAGGTGGCCGTGCTCGGCCGCCAGGTGCAGCGACGTCTGGCGACAGGCCGCGCCGTGCGCGCGTCACGCCCCGGCGTCGGGCGGGGCCGCACGCCCGCCGCACCCCGCCGACCGCGGCCCGGCACGATATCGGACCGGACGGACACGCCAGGCACGCCAGGCACACCACGCAGTCCGAATTGAATGGACGACGCATGTCAATAAGGCCGGCTGGCGGCGGCCAGTGTGAGCTTTAAAGGCGCAGGCGAGTGATCCGTGCGGCGTGGTGGTGAGACGGGTCGGGACGGGCGCGCGTCCGGCCGCGGTCAAAATACGGGCGTCACTGCGAGCCGCACGAGCAGTGCAGCTGGGCTCTTCCGAGAGGCTATTTCTGTCCGCGCTGCGAGAAGTCACGGTGTCACTGCCCCCTCCTCCCCATCCCCTCTCTTCTTCGAATTCGCAGTGCCAGTCACGGTCAGACCCACGTCCTGGCCCACACAGATACAAGCTCGTCCAGACCCCAGCCGACAGACTGACCAACGGACCGACATTGGGACCGGATTGTGACCCGGGCTGATGGTGCAAATGACCCCAGTCCTGACACACCGCCGGACCCACAGGACCAGTCAGCGACAAGACCCACGGTCTGATCCATAGACGGACATGCACAACCCTGCTGGAACCAACAGCAACACTGTTGAGCTGACCAGGAGTCCAGATACCAAAACCAGCGTAACAACCAGGCCCTGATCCACGATCCGACCAATCCAAATCAGCTTACCGATTCAAAACCGCATAACGACCCACGTTACAACATGTGTTATAGCCCTCGTTTCGAATGGTCGAGCCCTTACCTTGACCCAAAGCCTAGCTCAAATCAAACGAGACAGCGAGACACCCCACAGCCCCAGACGTGCGCGCTCAACCACTAACACTGCCTTTAATCGCATTGTAGCAAGCGTGCCATGCGAGCAACGTGTTATCAGGTGAGACGTCACAGCGACCCGGTTCCTATGAAAAGCAAAAACTATTCTTTGTCCGTATTCAGACAATGGGTACGACGTAGCAGCTCGAGGGGAGGGGGAGAGGGAGGAGCACGGTTCCGACCACTCCTTGTTGGCAGCAGTGCCTCCTGTCTCGCACGTCCTCCTCTCAGCCAGGCAGCCAACGGTGATTCGGCACCCCTCCCCCGGGGCGCTGAGCACGCCGGGAGAGCGGCGCACTTACCCGGTATTCGCCGCGAGGGCCGCACGGCACATCCGGGTCCGCTGCAACAGGGGATGGACGCCATCAGCAGCCGCCTCGCCTCATCTGCCTCTCTCATCACGCGCTCGACTCACACTCGACACTTGAGCATGCGACCGTGCATCTGAGTTCTTCTAGAAAACGAGCATCTGTTGCGCAGTTTGGCACATGACCCCTTCAATAGAGCACTTCGTGGCCTGAATGTTGATTCCGTCAGTGTGCAGTGGGGGCAATTCAGTTTTCTCTGACAAGGACGACGGTGGGAATTCCGACAAGAATGGCGATAACCGGTACGCGCACTCAAAACGTTGTACCTAACACACTTAGCGGGATATAAAGCTACAGAAACAGCGAGCGTGACCATCCATCAGTCTATTAACCAGAGAAACGTTGCCTGTCTTCAAGGCTAGCTAAACATGACTGGTACAACCTCACGCGATGTGCGACGAAAGACAGCGGCATTCACAAACATACGTTTTTACTCGTTCTCGGTAGGGCTACACCACCCAAGTTTTTGACCGCGTCATCATGTTCGATAAACGTCAGCGGTATGTTCGGCGCCGTACGGAACCGCACCACCCCACCGCCTCTGCCCCCATGAAGGCGACGCTACCAGCACGTGCTATCACTTTAACATCACTCGGGCTCCGATCGGCGAAGATAGCTTTACCATCCAACGATCACTAAATATTCCAATCGTATTTCAAGCGTGCGCAGATTTCCACCGACACTAAATGAAACACGGAAAGAGACTGCGGGTAGTTTTGCGTTGGTAGTGTTCAGCGTTATAATCTTTACGTCCAGTAAACACGGCAAGGAAAGCCCACGCGTCAATAATTGATGTTGAGACGCAAAGCGTCAGGATGAACCGAACACCAAAAAGCACCATACGAGAATCAGGGTCGTACTGGATTCCACGCCGGTAAGCTCACATGTATGGCTTAAGCAAATGACTTTCATACATGATACGATGACTGGTATCTGTAACATCGTAGGTCGATTGCAACGCTAATAGTTTGGCAGAAAGTCCATTACATGGCGTCAGAAAACCTAACCGATATTTATTTCACGAAGTTGGAGCTCTAGTCACAGCCATTTGATACAGCCACGAGTTTTAAGTAAGTTATAGGCAGGCAAGAGCGCCTTCTGAAAGGGGGGGGGGGGGGGGTAAGAGAAGCCACGCGGTCAGTAAGAACTGTCACGCGCGGGAGGCGGCAGATGGTCTACCGAGAAGAGCGTGGCTGCGTTGCTGCCGTGACCTGAGATAACTTCGGCACGTGTTATGGAGGGCGTATAGGCGGTCAGACTGTAGAGAAATGAGCATTTCTCGAAATCTCCGACACATCCATGGTAGAAATGTGTGTTACTGAATTCATTCGTGACTTGTGTTGCAACAAAATGTCAGTTTTTTCTGCCCCCTGCATATCCGACAGAAAACATGCAAAAACATGGACTACAGACCCCACTGCGCTCAGCGATTTTCCATAACAGCTGTCAAACTTCCGCAACCAGAGCCAAACACCGCCGTATTTTGCCCCGTCCAGCGTGATTGCGTGAATGACGTGAGATCAAAGTCGGCAAAAGGCAGAGATTATTGCTGTGACTCTGGTGATATCCTCCGAGTGATTTTCAGCGTTCCAATGGTTTTGGGGCGCCCGCTGGGTCCGATAGCGTTCGTAGTGATAGATAGATAGACAGCTGGTCTGGACCGACGGACCGGTCGCCGCCGCTGTCAGACGGCTGGTCTGGAGCGGCGGACCGGCCGCCGCTGCCAGACGGCTGGTCTGGAGCGGAGAACCGGCCGCTGCCGCTGCCAGACGGCTGGTCAGGACCGACGGACCGGCCGCCGCCGCCAGAGGGCTGGTCTGCAGCGACTGCTGGTCTGGAGCGGCGGACACGCCGCCGCCGCTGTCAGACGGCTGGTCTGGAGCGGTGGACCCGCCGCCGCCGCTGCCAGACGGCTGGTCTGGAGCGGAGGACCGGCCGCTGCCGCTGCCAGGCGGCTGGTCTGGACCGACGGACCGGCCGCCGCTGCCAGAGGGCTGGTCTGCAGCGACTGCTGGTCTGGAGCGGCGGACACGCCGCCGCCGCTGCCAGACGGCTGGTCTGGACCGACGGACCGGCCGCCGCCGCCGCCAAACGGCTGGTCTGGAGCGACGGACCAGCCGTCGACGCCACAGGTGGCGCTGCGGGCGCGCTTCAGTCGCCGACGGCGAATCGGACAGCTATGCCCCTCACCAGCTGCCGCCCGAGCAGCAACCCAGCCTCGAGGTGTATCCAGTGTAAGCGCTGTGCAGTGCAGTGCTTCATGCAAACATCGCGTGCTTCGGCTTTAAATAAGCAAAGGCCAAGCAACCCAATTAAAAAAAGACAAAAGCTCAACTAGTAGCCATTATAATATATTTTCGAGACTGTGCTACACTTCAACATGCAATGACAACATGCGACAGCAACCCCTCATCAGTGCTTCAGGGTCGTGCGTTTGTGACCAGCGCCGCGGCGCGATCCGTGCCTGTCGCGTTGCCAGACCCCGGCTCAAGCCGCCCTCCCGGCCCGCAGCTGGCGGTCCAGGACCGTGAACACCGCTCAGCGAGGGTCGGGTCTGGCATCCAAAAACCACAAATGGGCTGAGCCGGCCCAGCTCTCGCTGCGCGGCGTAACACAACCTGCCGCGCTTCCCAGGCACGGGTCAAACCGCGACGTTAGTGAGGATGCATTCCCTCTGAACAAGGGCTCTCCACACTCATTCTATAATGCACATGCACAAACCCTGGATAGTGTTAATGGAGATTCCTCCACAAGTTACATTCAGCGCACGCATAGCATATGCACATCCTGAGAGCAGACAGTCATACTCAAGCTATCAGGCCGACAGACACCAGCCCAGTGAAGCCCCCCTACACAATCGCACACCACACACACTCCCGTTCACTCCTCCTCTGCCGTCCGCATGGCTGCCGGTGTCGCCAGGAAGGGGGAGGGTGTGAGGAGAGGCGTTGACCTCCCACTGACCGCCCGACTGGAGCAGCACGCGCAGACAGCGCGAGCTGTAGGTGGTGGCGGCGGCGTGCAGCGGCGTGCGGCCCCAGGAGTCGCGCGAGCTGATGTGCGCGATCTCCTCGCTGGCCAGGAGATCCTCCAGCAGCTCGGCGTTGTCCCAGAGCGCCGCCTGGCGACGAGAGACACGGTCACACACGTTCACGGGAGACACAGTCATACGCGGTCACGGAAGACATGTGTCATACACGGACATGGAAGACGCGGTCCCACTCGGTCATGGGAGGCACGGAGACACGGCCACACACGGTCACGGGGGACACGGTCACGGGAGACACGGCCAAACACGATCAAGAGAGACAGGGTCACCGGGGACACGGTCATACGGTCACACACGGTGTCATATAACACGGACGCGGTCACCCGGCCGGACGGCGTGGCGCGCCGCAGCTCGCGACGCCTCACACCGATTCCGGCCGTGTGATCTTAGAGTCCACCGGCGGCGCAAACAGCGACCTGGGTGGCCGGTCCGGGCGTCCTGGTCCTGGTCCTGGACCTGGACCTGGACCTGGTCCTGGTCCTGGTCCTGGACCTGGACCTGGACCTGGACCTGGTCCTGGTCCTGGTCCTGGACGCCCGCGGGGACCAGGCCGCCCGAACCAGGCTTTGGAAAGAGATGGTCCAATGCGCGGCTGGCGCCTTGGTGTTATTTTAAGCCCGTCCGCAATCGCACTTATGTCATCAGGTAACCGTGAACGGTGGGCAATCTCGTACGGGTGTGATGTGGAGCCTGCATGGTGTTCTAGACATGTTCGGGGACAGCTGTGCGCGTGATGATATCGCAAGTGTGCGTTAAAATACGCGTGAAGACAAGGTTGGCTATTGGCTGTCAAACACAGCAGTGCAATGAGATTCTCGGTAATCCTGCTTGCAGCATATACCACGAATGTGGTTTGCAGAACCTGTCTCCAAGCGGTGCGACAGGTAACCACTTCAGGCGGCAAACCAGGGGAAAGAGATAGTGGCCACGCAATCTTCAATACCTTGAGTTGAAATACGACGCCAAGCTGTCGTTATATTACCTGATGTAGCAGTCTCCCTGGGAACTCATCCACATCCTCTGGGCTCATTCTTCCTGCCACAATGTCAAATCTGTAAAGAAATTATAAAAACATGTTAATCGCCTCATTAACTGGCACTTGGACGCTGCCTCGAGATTCTGTTTTTTGACAATGGCATTATAATTGCATAAACTGTTCATTACATTAGCGAGTAGCACTATTCACATAGATAGATAAGACAGCAGTATTAGCCTTATTCCTCGGAGAAAAACTAGGAGAATGGAGATATAATCGGGTGGATATTTCGGCAGCATGCAGTTATGGAAACAGTAGCTAAAGTGAATTGTTTACAATACAAATATATTGTTGTGACAATCAGTTTAGGTGATGCTCTAAAAATTCTGAGGTGCCATTGTGCCAGAATTCACATCTGATAACATCAAGCCGCATATTGAGGCGTAATTGCTAAAGAACTGTGGTGTACATCTGGAACTATTTTGTTGATATCCTCTGTCATTGTGGTGATTTTCAGAGTTTGTTCTCTCAAATGATCAAGGTCATTGACTGAAGGCCTTTCCCAGAATACAACTCCCATTCCATGTTACATTGAATTTATTGAAACATGATGGCTTATATTCTGCATCTGCTCCCATATTTTGTTCAGGAATATAAATATGCTGTGAAGGGTCTGTTTGAATGCAAATAACCAAGTAACATTTTAACTCTGCAGGCAGGGACAGCGTCCGGGGGGGGGGGGGGGACGCATCTCTCTCTCTCTCTGTCTTTGGATAGGAGACAGCCCCCCCCCCCCCTATTCCAAAAAACTCTTTACAGGAGAAAATTCATTATTTCCAAGTATCTTTGCTTATGGGCATCAATTTTTTCACCCCAAAAAGTTTGTTCACCTCTCCAGGCATCGAACTGCCAAAAAAATATGACGCTGCGAGCCTTTCACCTTTCCGAGCATACGAACTGCCACTGGGACTTATATACATGACCACTGAGCCGTATTCCCACGATTGTTGGAGTGTGTTAAACATATTCAGTCCATCTCTCTCTAATCCAGTTCATTTGTAGCATCTTCGGCTCCAGAAATACCCCTCTCTGCTAGGCTGGGAGGCTGGATCCCCAGGTATGCTTGAGTTGCAGAATCTGCAGTTCATATAGATGAATCTGGTGACTGGTTTCATACTTCAACATGTGAACAGGTCTGCATTTTAATTTATGTAATCACAGACAAAAGATACAACTATTGCATCATCCAGGTCAGGTGAAAGCACTGACCCATCTGTCATTAATAAACAGGTGATCTATTTGAGAGCAATCCTGTGGCCAATCATCCAGCCCATCCTCATGATGCCAGTCCACCTGCAAAATCCAGTCCACAAGAATGCTTTGCCTCTGCTGGTACATGTTTGAGTGGCACGCTTGAATTGGAACAGCAACCACAAACAACTGAAGCTGAGCACAGACATTCGCCCAAACCTATCTAACATTTGCTTTATTTTACACAAGGGTACAGGGGTACTGGGTTTCAGGGTGCAGGTAACAAGAGGCAGTGAAATGTGTGAGCATTATTGTCTGAAAAGTAACTTCTGTTCCCTTTTCATTTTGAATCAAGTGAAAAAATATACTGTGGTCTTTTTGATGCATCAGTTTTTGCTGCCTGCATGATTTTGTACCTTTAGCCACTACTTTTTGTTACACTGTCACACAATTATTGTTCTGTTCCCATTTGTTGAGCTGTTCTTTCTGTTTCATTGCCAGTAAAACATGTTCACAATCTGTTCTTTATCTGCCAAACCATAAAGATTGTTTTCAAACACCTGCTGTTCTCTAAAATAATGCAATTCTGTGAAAATGGTGTGAATTACATGACCTAAGACGAAGAAATCGCCAACTTCTGAAAAAATCTGGCAGCATAATTGCTTTTCCTTAGGTGCAATGTTTAAGTCTGTAAAGCTGTGTTCAGACATTGCTTTTCCAGCAAGTACAAAATGTTAAATCATTTGAGCATTGGATCAATCAACCTGACCTATTACTGAGACCTGGCCTACAGCGACATTTTGAAGTACTTAAAATGTGTTGAAAATAATCACAGGGATGGTACCAGAAAACTTGCCAGAATGCATCTTTTCATTTTTGTGTTTTCCTGGGAAAAATGAATACAATATAATAATAAATGTGCCACCAAAGTAGGGCAATGCATGTCAATCTATGTGTACTCTGATTTGTTGGCAACAGCCAAACATGTCTTTAGTTTTGATTACTTTACGCTTTTGCTCAACTACACTGAAGCAGCTCCCTTTCATCCATGTCATCTTTGTCTTCAAGACCCTAGTGTTCTTATTCTTGGTTACACAGAAGCAAGAAGCTGTGGATATTGACCTTTGGGAGGCATCCAGGGTCAGTGCCACCAGAGAACAAGGGCCAGCTGCCTCATTGTGGCTTGCCAAGGGGGACCATTTGGGGGAATGTTCAAGGGGAAACAGGGGTTGAATTCCTCTTGAAATTTAAGGAGGCCCTGTAGTGTGACAGTGGACTGCAGATGACAGGTACAGAACATTCCATCAAGTGCAAAAGGAGGGCCCTCGAGGCATGCAGGAGACAATATCTGACCACAGGACGGTCTGGTGGTCCAAAGCTGGCCTTGTTGGTTGACAGGAGGTCCCATCAGATGTGATGGAGGCCCATCATATGCATAGGACTTTTAAGGTCCATAAAAAGCATAGGCTAATCTGCACAACTAAGAGAGGTGGCTTGCAGGTGAACACGCATGAAATCTCAACCTGCTGGTGTTTTGCCACTTGACATGCACATGCTTGATCAACTTTTGCATGGCATGTTTGAATGGCTCACACAGTTGTACATGCTGTGCTCAGAAGCTGACATTGTGACAAGACATTCCAATCACTGGTACAGTACAGGGCATAGGAAGAATTTGCACAGCAATAATCATTTGGGATAACTTCATTTATGGAACTCATGGTTTATCACCCATTTTTACACAAGTTTTATGACACTGGTTGTCTGGTCTTGCCTTCCCTCCTCTTCCCCCCTCCTCCATCACCAATTGATAGCACTAGCCCTGCCTGTAAGAGAAACTGTCTGTAAAGGCAAATGAACTTATGCCAAGTCACATTCCTGTCTATTTGAAACACTGTCCTTTCTCTCTATTGATTTGGAGCTTTACCTTCTTACTGCATTTTTCTGTTTAGACTCACTTAAACTATTTTGCATGGACTGATTTCTGGGATCAGAGCCCTGACTAGGCTGTGCTTATTACTTTAGCCCCGACCCCACCATCGGATTGCATCATTCCAGGTCAACAGCAGAATTTGGTGGGGAAAGGTCAACATGCTGCATCCGACATGACTTGATTTTAAGTGGCTGTCACTGGCTGCATACCATCTCAGTGCAGGGTAAATTATGTGCTTGATGAGGCCTGAGCCCACCCTACCATAGATGTGAAGATTGGAAAGCACGTACTTTGACCAACCACTTCAATCATTTGTGCATTTCTGCACAGCTTCATGTATGCATATATCTCTGAATGCCTTTCCTTGACATAAAACTTTAGATCTCACCTATTAATATTTCAATAGAGTAATACTGTCATTCATGTTTTGTCATTAGTAAAAGGGCAAGATAGTCTCTCCAAACTTGACCCATTCTTATTTGACTTTACCTCCCGTATCAAAAACCATGCATTAAAAGTGATATGGCACCCCTGATAATACACCCCTCAGCATTAGTGTTGCTAATGCTTGTAGAAACACCTGAATGAACTGGTTACGTTCTGACTTGACATTATCTCATTTAGCATTACTTGGAATGATCTAGGGATTTGCTTCCTTTATAGTGGGAGCTGCATGTTCCAGTAGACCATCCTTATCTGCCAACCAGACTGTGCAATCCATCTACCACATTTAATGCCTATATGACATCATTGTGCTCAACCTTGTGCTTATGTGTGCCATACTCAGGCCAGGCCAAATCATGCTCAATTTGTACATTAATTTATTCTACATGTTTGAAAAAGTCCTTTGCCTGAAATTGTCATTGCAATATTGAAATTCCCTGAAACATTGACTCTTTATGCTCTGAAAGTAGTAGTGCACTGAACCTGAGTGTGTGATACTGGTCATGATATGTCAGACATGTGGACATATTCCCACATACTTGGCAAACATTTATTCTCCAGTCTTGTCCATCAGTTCCAATCCTGGGCCAGCCTGACCAGCATCAGGTTGGCATATGCCTGTTACCTGGTCTGTTATGCTTTAAACTGTTTTTGTTCTGCATTTCAGTATGGCTCATTGAAGTCCTTACTCTGTGTTCAATGCAGCATGGCTGGAGTACATCAAGGTGGCAATGCAACATAAACTGAGCTATTGGCTGGACAGTGATGGTGATTGGGGTCCACCAATATTTTCTAGCCCTCCAGCGGCTGTAACAAGCCCGCAGCCATCACCAACTAGGGGTCACTTGGTCATTTCCTTTGACTGAATGGTTCTGCTTGGTTATATTGATTTCTTAAAAACCCTTCTGTAAAATAAAGTAGCAGTTGTCCTATAATTAAAGACCATTCGCATGCATCATCGTTTCTTTAACATGCGAAGTTCACAGAATATTTAAAGCGCTACGAAAATCACATCTCATCTCAGTTTAGCAGCAGAGCACGATTTCTGACTCAGAGGCATCCAACCATGTCTCACCTCCAAATACGTCATCCTCAAGAACGATCGAGACAAATCTGGGAACCCACCTACGCTTCAAACGTCCTCATACATTTGAACTTGTTTGCGAACGCCTTCAACACATGAATGGACAAGCAATAAAGAAATATCCACACAACAATGGGATGAACAGAATGCGCTCCTTCACGCCTCTCTTGCGCCGCTTTGAGTGGCCAGCTATCGCTGTATTCCTAGCTTTGTTTCTTAACCACCTGTCCTACCACCCATCCTTCCCACAAGAGCATATCCATTTTATCGTAACAGATGTACTTAAGGCAACCAGAGCCGTTCACAAATGACTTCTGATTTGAGTAGATCGGTTCTCTAAAGCGACACTGCAGCGCTACGCCGTCCTTTGGCGTTGAATGTTATTGATAATTGCTTTCATATATGCGCTTTTGAGCGCGAAATCGACATTTATCTCCCAGGTGACGTCTTATTTACAAACATCGATCCCGTACAACAGCGTTGCAGCGCTACCCCGCCGTTTGATCTCGAAACTTCGCCTTTCGAGCTTTCTGAGCGCCACAATCGACCTTGAAATTTGACCAAAATTTGAGGGCCCTAAGGTCTAAAAAGGCTAGCCTGAGGTCTCATTCAGGAGCCTCGGCCCGCAGGGCCGGGCACTCCAATACCAGCCAGAGGGCTCTGCACTGATCAGGGCTCCACTGAGTCGACAGGGGCCAATATTTCGATCAGACGCCACCAGTAACGCAATGTCGCCCCCTTGGCGGCATGGGCCTGAGTGACAAAGCCCAAGGCCCAAGCCCAAGCCCAAGGCCCACAAAGCCCATTCCCCAAGCAGTGACAAAGCCGGAGGCAGCGATTTACATTGTTCGCGGTCCCACAGCGCCTAACAGGGGCCCTGTGCTGTCAAGGCGCCCTGAGTCGGCCAGAGGCAATGTTCGAGGAGGCCCGAAGAGCCTAGAGGGCCCATTGGGTCCGACGATCAAGGGCCCGATTGGAGGGTACAAAGGGCTAGTCGGAGTCTTTTTCAGGGGCCCTGACCTGCGAAGACAGACCCTCAAATAACGGTCAGAGGGCCCTTTGCGCCGATCGGGAAGCCATGAGCCGATATAATCCTGTATATTGGTCAGGCACTAGCCTAACCAGCATAGTCGGCTTCGTGTCGGTATGAGCCTGAGGACCCCTTCCTAATCAGGTATCAAGCCGGGGCCAGCAATTTACTACTGGTCGGGGTCTTGTATCTGGCAGGGGTCCACAGCGCCTAAAAGAGAGCCTTGTGCTCGCAAGGGTCTGAGCCGATCAAGGGAATGTTTGATGAGGCCCGAAGAGGGACCCGGGCAGCCCACCAGAACCGATGATCAAAGGCGCGGCTGTAGCGCATAAGGGCGCGAAGGACTGGCTGTAGGTCATATAAGAAATCATGGCCCGTAGGGCCGTGAACTGAAAGATCAATCAGAAGTCCTCTTGCACCGTTTCAGGAACCCCTAAGACAATACGGGTGCCTGAGTCGGTCAGAGACCACGAACACCGAGTAGTCGGCTTCATGCCCGTCTGAACCCTTGAAAAACATTTCCCAAGCAGAAACGAGGCCGGAGTCCGCGATTTGAAATGCTTCGGGATCACTGACACAATGGGGGGCTCCTGTGCCGGTTCGGGGTCACGGTGCCGAACAGGGGACCAGCGGGGCACGTGGCCCAGAGTCGGAGCGGTGTTTGAGAGGGCCCAAAGAGGGGCCGGAGGGTCCCTCGAGACCAACGATCAAGGGCTCGATGGGAAGGCTGGAGGGTCCGAAGGGCTGGCTGTGGGTTACATTAAGGACCCCACCCATTGGCGTCCTCTCCATTGTCAGCGAAATGATCTCTTGTGCCGATAGTTCTCTTGCACCTGGAACAGAGCGTTCCTCTATTTTGGCCAGAGATTCCGACAACGAACAGTCGGCTCCGTGCTGGTCTGAGCTCTGGGGGCCCATTTCCCAATCATGGACACAAAGCCGGACCCGCGACCTGCATTGGTCGGGCTTCTGTATCGTCCAGGGGCCACAGTGCCTAACAGAACATTCTGTGTCAACAAGGGGCCTCTAATGGGTCAGGAAAAGATGCTTCAACAGGAATGGGGACGGGGGCCCGAATGATAGAGGGTCTCTTGCGTTGGTTGGGCCCCTTGCGTTGGTCGGGCCCCTCTGACAATTGAAGGTAACATAAGAGCTTATGATGAATGCTCACATTGAGGCGACAGAAGAGTCATGTGCCAGTGAGGGCCCGCAGTACCGAACGGTGGGCCCCCAGCCGTATTTCGGCATTGGCCCGTTCAGCCCAACTGGAGTCTATGTGTCAATTATTTGGCCACCTGCGGCGAGCAGGGATGCTGTTGCTTTAATGACGGCCTATGCGGGGATCTGGGGTCAACTGCGCGGGCTAGAAGGCCTCTGGCGTTAGGGAGCGGACCAATGTGATACGGCGGATCCCTCTCAGGGCCTCCGTATCGGCCAGGGGATGCCGCCCGTGTCATCAGAATGACGGTCGGAAAACACACCGCGTTGGGAAATAATGACCCCTCAGTCCTTGACCGTGAACAACAGTGTGCTCGGTATTGTGGTATTAAGGGAGCCCCTTGACCGGACAGAAATAAGGGGTTTCAGTAGTGTTGAATGAAGTGAGTCGAAATTAGTTCAAAACGCACAAGACCATCCCATGTTTCCCTGAGAACGTCAGTTATTTTGCAGAATCCACTAGTGAAACAAATCATATCAAAAGGCTTGACCACTGTGCGTCTCGGAAACCACAGCACGTGGTTCGGTTCTCTGCGGCCCCCGCCCTCCCCGCCAGTGAGAGCAGGCTATGTCACACAGCCCCAGCAGCTGAGTGCGTCATAAAGCCGCAATGACACGCCCGCGATCTCGGGGAACAAGGGTAGCGATGGCTTGGTTTGCAGTTTTTGTAAAACCGAACGGCGTTGGCCAGTGCAAGTTACGTCAAGGGCGGGCGCCTTGCGCGTAACAGTGACCGCCGTAAGCTAATGTTGAATGTTTTTTTCACAATGAATCTGTGCAGTTCAAAGATTACATTAGGCGAATCTTCTTGTTAAATTTTGAGGTTGTCCTCTTAGACAGATTCACAGAGTAACGCGTAAAATAAAGATCTTGTCTTTACGCTTCCAATTCCATCACCAGATTCCAGCACCACTTAGCGGTGCTTTAAAGACGATAGCGTTATTGCCATCAACCTAAAACCGCACAGGTGAAATATACGCCTGGAATATGTCTTAGTGTGCAATTTGGTGTTCAAAATCCTTCAAAGGTATTCATTGCGAATGGGTCATCATTTTCGTCTACCTGTTGGCCGCGGCCTAGTGTTAGACCCAGGGCCGACGGTGCGCAGCCTTTAGGAGACTGCAAACCTGGCGTCGCGGTTTTGGTCGCTAAGATGTGCGAGCGCGCATGTCCTCATTTACAAATGGGCCTGCATTGGGTACGAAAAAGGGGTCTCTTGAGGGTAGTTTTTCTTAGCCGCAAGTTGGGTAAAAAAAAAGTTGCTCTCATTAACAAATGGGCCACATCCGGCGATTTGTTGTGGGGGTAGAAGGCTTTTACCATCAGGGGCTCTTTGTCAGCCCTGTGCCCCACCTGCGAGGGCTCCGGCTATGTCCCTGGTCACCCTACTTATTTGATCTGAGTAGTAGTATGTGTAAGAATAGTAGAAGATTAGTGTATTAGATCGTGTACCTCATGACGTGTATGTCTGTCGACATGTTAAGGTAGTGCATTAAGTCGTGTACCTCATGACCTCAAAGGAGTAACCCATCTTTAGGACATATTTTAAAAGCATACCCAAGTGAAACCTCGGAACCAGTTACGCCTAATAATAGCAATGGGTGGTGCTAATGGGTGGTGCTAATGGGTGGTGCTAATGCAGCACCATGAATGCATGATAAGGATATCAGTAGTAATTAATTTCGAAGCCAAATTACGAGGTCAGCGCTTTGTAACAACGCAACGCTTCTTTCCTGCAGTTGTCCCGATCGCCGTCGTCATGACAACCGCCGTGGCACCTCTGCTGGTGTGAATAAGAGAACGTTTGTGATTGGTCCGGCGGACGATGAGAGCCTGTTACCGAGAAGCGCTTATGTTGACGTTTGGACCAGTGCATCACTTTGGATCAGGTTATGTTCCCATTCCCAAAGCCAAAGTGCGCCCCGAAAAAGCTAATGCTGTAAACGCCATGGAGGATGACTCGAAGCCATGGCGTGACGTTTAATGAATTCGCTGTACAATACCTTCGTGTTTGCGTTTTGTTTTTTGGCTGAGCAGAGTGCTTCGAGCGTTCGCAGTGTTTTTAAACAAGCATGTTGATAAACTATTGTGTTGCAAATTTTTCGTAACACGCACGTGATGGAAAGCAATGCAAATCAAATGTATTGTTTTCATAGTGGTGAGCAGGGAGTCTAATTAGATGTTTTCCACGGGATCGGCTGTTTCAAATCGAAATTCTGAGGCGTTTCCGATCTAGTATTTCTGATCAAATCGCACGTAACTGATTTAACAACTAGTGAAAAGTACAATAAAGGAGGCGTACTCCCTTTAATGGAATGTGCACACCAGTTGCATCAAACTTTTCAGGTCAAATAAATAGGGTGGCTGAACAGAATTTCTGGTCACATCAGGTCACGCATAACCCTGCCCAAAGAAATATAAATGATTTATTTTCACAGAGTGCATAAAATCCCGAATCAAATGGTGCTAACTGCTAAACCAAATACAGCTTACTTCAAACGAAAAAGTCATACATGTATGGAAACCATCAGTGTCTGGCGCAGTACATTATTTCTCGTTGTTTTTTACACGGGTCCTTACGACATGGAAAATCCCGTCCGTTGTAATTTTCTTTAAAGGGAGCATGCCACCTTTCTGTACTTTCAGTCAGTATTAGATCAGGCGCGCACGATGTGATCAATAATGCCGGTTTTCTCGAAATCCTTCTGGAAATCTCAGAATTTCTATTTCCGGTAGCCGCTCCCGCCGGAGAAATCTCATTGAACTCTCCGTTCACCATTATGAAAGGAATTCATTCAATTTGCCGTGCATTTTCCAACGAGTGTGCTCTGTAATGGTCCCAGTGCTCTTTTCAAGGCGCACTTCGGCCTTAGGAATAGAGGCACCAATCACATGGTCCACAGTGACGAGGTGGTTTAACCTTCGACCAATGCACTTCTTGTAACAGGCCCATGCCGTCCGCTGGGCCAATCATGACCTTTGCTTTTATTCACACCAGTATAGGTACCGCGGCGGTTGTCATGACGACGGCGATCGCGACAACAGTGAGGAAAAAGTGCTGTGCTGTTACAAAGCATTGGCAGCATACTTTTGACCCGGGAATAAGAAGAACTGATATCCTTGTTATGTCTTGAGGGTGCCGTGGTGCGCTACCCAGTGCCTGTCATTACACGTGACCGGTCTCGAGGTCACAGGTTTCGCTAATGTTTTAGAAATAGGCCCCAAATGTAGAACACTTCAAAAATGTTCCGAGTATGCAACATTTTAAATAACGACGACTTCTCTCGTCCTTTTACGAGCGCCAACGACTGGGACCTCTATAAGTCACGGCAAATAAGATGGATACCTCACATGGACAAATATAACGCGGTAGTTGGATAAGTAACGCAACTAGCATGTGGAGATCGAACTAAGCCTGGTTTAGTCGCATGTACACGGCTATTGCGTTAAAGGTTCCAGTGAAAGAAGTTTGATGACCGAAGCCGTGTTCAGGTCATACCAGGCCACGTGATGACTACTGGGCCTTGGCTAGTACTACCCGCTGTGCGAGTTGACTCGGGCCATAACCCGAGGGAGAGCCGGAGTTGTTTTTCAGGCCTCACCGCGAATGGACAGCAGTATATCATTTCATATAATGTATTCCGTCCCCTGCTAACCAGGTGACGTAACACGTCATTGCAGGCTCGTCTTCACTTCCACTGAGGAAGTGAAGACGAAATAATGGCCCGGCGCATGCAATTAGAAGTGGCACATTTCCAGGCAGCAAATGTCATGCTGGGTCGAATGGTGTCAAGTAACACAACGAATAACTGACATGTGATTTGGATACAATGACACCGATTTGGAGCCACTCAAACAGAACATGTCTCTGGTCTAGCCAGAGGTCACCAACACCGAACAGTCGGGTCCATGTCGATCTGAGCTCAGGGGCAATTTCGCAAGCAGGGGCACGGCCGGACACGCGATTTACATTGGTCAGAGCCCCTGCAACAATGCAGGGCTCCTGCATCGCTCAGGGGTCCACAGCGCGTAACAGTTAACAGGCACATTCCCCGAAACAGATGCTTAAACTACGTTATGTAAGTTGTATATCAATCGCCGCAGTGTTTCTTCGGCTCATTGACTAAAAAGTTCAGGCAGAATTGATCTTGCGGTAGCTTTAAGCTTTTATTCCAGTTAAAGAAGGTACCAGTGAAAAACATCAGACAAGCTTTCACTCATCAACAAATGGGCCATATTTGGTTTTGTAGAGCCCTTATGCTGTCAGGGTGCCCTTTGTCAACCTTGTGCCCGTCCGTTGCCCAGGTTCTGGCTGCGCGCCTTGTCAGATCTCGTGTTAAAATCAGTGAGAATAATTGCTTACAGCAGAGACTGATACAAATTTAGGTGAGAGATAACTCATTTCCAGGCATTATAAGTTATACTTTTGGACTACCCCTCATTCGATCAAGCAGCTGACTCCATTTTACTCGACATGACATATACTTTCTGGAAACATGTCATCAGCACGTGACCTTACCTGATCTCAACCCAAATTCGATAAACATTTTCATTGCACCTGAAACCTTTGACGCAGCTGGCATACACATTTGACAAAAAGAGGTTTGCACGGTTTGCAACATGTGAGTTCACAATGCACGTCCCACATCACGAGTGATATTTGTGCTTTCCGAATATCGGTCTTGCATTCAGAGGCCTCTAGAGGCTAAATTCGTATGCCCCGTGAAGAACCGAGTGATTCCCTCGTTATCTGAAATGTCACACACTTGAGGCACTTGAAAGAAAATAAAAAGGTTCAGTATGTTTTCGATCGTAGATCTGTGTTGAAGTCAATGCGAAATGTTGCGTTCCGCAAGAAACTCATCATTTCCCTTGAGTCAATAAAGGCTTGTTTGTTGTTGACGCACCGCCAATACCGAACAGTCGGCCCCGTGTCGGTCTGGGCTTGAGGGTTCATTTCGCAAGTTTCGACAAGACCGGGCCCCGCAATTCACATTGGTCGGACCTCTGAGTCAATGAGGGGCCCTTGTGTCGGTCAGGGAGCCACAATGCCTAACAGAGATCATATGTTGGCAAGAGACCCCGAATGAGCCAAGGGGGGCCCCTCGGGGTCGGCGATCGAGGGCCCGTTTGGAATGCTGAAGGACCTACCGTAAGTCACATTAAGGATTCTGGCCGGTAAACTGTGGCATCAATTTTCAGCCAGAGGGCCTCTTGCACCGATTGGGTCCCTTGTGAAAGGGTAGACCTATATTTCAGCCAGACATGCAGCGCCGCAGACTTGGCTCCACGTCGGTGGGGCCCTGAGGGCTTATTTACAAAACAGGGACAAGGCTGGGGCCCGCGATTTGCATCGGTCGGGCTCCTTGAAGCAATGAGTGGCCCCTGTGCCGGTCAGGAGCGCCCAGTACCTAACAGGGGTTTTTGTGTCGGTGGGTAACCCTGCGTCGCCAAGCGCCGTATTTGGTAGGCCTTCAAGAGGGACTGAAGGGCCCCCAGAACCAAAAATCAAGAGCCAGTTAGATCCGAGCCGAGATCTCTACCCGCAGCGCCGTGACCTGAAATGTCAGTCAGAGAGCTTTTTTAAGGACTCTCTTATTAGGGCCCTCTACCCCTGTTAAAAAGGGTCTCGACACGGGGCCAAACAGTTGGCTCGTATCGGTCAGAGGCCTGGAGACCTATTTGCAAACAAGGAACAACGCCGGGGCTCGCGATTAGCATTTATCGGAGTCCCTGCAGCAATGGGGGGCTCTGTGACGGCGGGGACTTCACAGTGCCTGTTAGGGGGCTCTATGTCGGCAAGGGGTCCGTAGTCGGCCATGAGAACATTTGCTGAGCAGGGACAGGAGCGAGACCCCGAATGTCAGAGGGCTACTTGCGTTTGTCGGGGCCCTCTGGCATTGAAAGGAAACATGATAACTTATGATGAAAATCCACAATAAGACAATGGAAAGGCTCTGTTGTGCCAGTCAGGCCTCCCCCCCCCCCCCTCTCCCCGTTACCAAGCGGGTGCCGTCCAGCCCATTCCTGCCAAAGGCCTGTTAGCCGAACTGGAGATTCGGTGCCAGTTATTGGACCCATGCGGCGACAAGAGGTCTTTTTACGTTTATGGGGGCCTCTGTGTCGATGGAGGCCCTCCAGCATGTCAGGGAGGGGACCAGCGTATGACATATCGCTCTAAGAGCCTCCGGATCAACCAGGGGATCCTGCCCCCCTCTCGCCAGCATGGCAGCCACTTGGCATCCCGCGCTGTGACGGAATGACCCTTTAACCCATGACCGGTAGCGATAATATAACCCCTAGCGTTTTACTCAAGGGGGCCTTGCCTGGAAACAAGTGAGGGGTCTCATTAGCTTTGGATAGAGTTGGTCGAACGGAGTTCACAAATGAAAAGGCGGACCCGTGTTTGGCTGAGGACGTCCATTCTTTTGTCGAGTCAAATAGTGAAACGAATTACATATATAAGCTATGAGCTTGCGCACTCTCAATTTCATCAGCAAGAACATCTATGGCCAGGTTTACAGTTTCCATAAAAACCGAGCGGTACTGGCCGCTGTAGATAGCAGCAGGCGGCAGGCTCCGGGAGCGCGAGAATGACCGTCGCGAAATTTAATGCTCCTTAAAACCTTCCGAAAACAACTGGCACCGCTCAAAGTTAACACTGGGGAGCATATCCCACCTGTGTAATTTGAGGCTACGCTCAGGACAGATCAACAGCTACGGTAACACAAAAATAGAAGCTCTTCCTTTTCTCTCCCCAGGGTTGTAATTTCCTATTTAGTTGGGGAAGGGGGCGGGGCTTCAGCCCCCTCAGCAACTTGGACTAAAACCCCCAACTTTGGGAGGTAGGGATAATCCGTGGTTTGGTTTGTTTGTTTTTGTTTTTTGTTGGATTAGAGCCCCTTCGAGCAGGAATGATCATTTCAGGGCTATGGGATGAAGGAAAATGGTTAACGATGGGACAGACGTGCATGCGCCTGGGGGGCTAACCGCCGAGCTTTAACCCGCGCATGCTTGGGTACCCGGCCGGGGTCCCCCTTCCCACGGGGCTCTCGGCCCACTCGTGGCTGACGCATGCAGCCCGCCCCGGACAAGCGGGGTGACGCGCGGATGCAGGATAAAGCAAGATAGAGGATAAGAGGGATGGATGAATCCATGGAAAAGCCTGTTTGTTGGCATATTTTTTGGGGGTGGGGCAGGTTGGACCTTTTTTGTTCAACACCCGCAAGCCCATTCACGAAATACTCCACTGACTATCCCACTTCCACCGCAGATTTCAGCACCAGTTCGCCGTGCTGTAAATACTAATCCGCCCCTGTTATTGTGGCGTTCAGGTGTTTTAGAAGTTTGTTTCCGTAGTTGAAGTTAAACCGTAGTTGTTCGACCACCTAACGGAAGTTACAGAAATCTGTGTTTGGCCGTGTCACCGGTGCGGAATCTGCGCATGGAGCGGCGGCCTTCGGTGCGGGTTGTTGTCTGTGTGGTGCGGCGCGGCTGGGTGTGTGGCTATTGTGGGCTGTGTGCCGAGCTTCTTGAATCGGCACTATTGCAAGTAATTGTTTGATTTAAGCGTAAAGTAATAAACCTCTATTAACGGACGGAACATTACAAGTGGCGATGAGGACAGTGGAACTCACGATGGAAACGTGTCGGGCGCCGACGCCATTTTTGGCTGCGGCCAGTCGGCCTCAGATCCTATGGACGTTGTGGTTCCAGGAGCTTGAGATCTTCGCTGTGGCCAGATTTTGGGAGCCGTGGACGGCTTCGCGTCAGGAAACACTCCTCCTGCATTACGTGGGTCAGGAGGCCCGTCGTCTGCACTTTGCGGTGGCAGAAGCAACGCAGCTGAGGGACCAGGACTCTGTCAAGTATGGAGTGGATCCCGTAGAAGACAAGGTCAAGGACCGGCTTCCGGAGGTAGCTGCTGTGTTCCGGCGCCTGTTTCCAGATAGACGATCAGAGCACACTGAGCGTGCGCTGTTCCGGAGATGTTTGCAGCAGGAGCACCAGTCTGCAGAGGTGTACATGGCAGAGCTGCATGAGCATGGTGCCAGATGTGGTTTCGGACCTCTCCAGGAGTAGTTCCTGTGTGAGCAGTTTGTCGAGGGCTGCTGCACGGACAAGCTGCTTGAGCGCCTTGCGGGGATCCATCCCTGACTGTATCTCGGGTGCTGGAGGTTGCAGTGGCTATGGATCTGGCAACGGAGCGCCATAGGCTAGTTGGTGGCCGTGCTGGCAAGCCTGTGCCATCACAGCCACAGCTGGAGGTGGCTGGTGTCGCGACTCGGAGGGCGCCTGTGGTTGCAATCCAGTGTTTCAACTGTGGTGGCCCACGCAAAGCAGGAGACGGCCACTGTCCTGCTCGTGGGCACAAGTGCAGGCAGTGTGATAAGTTGGGGCATTGCGCCAAGTTCTGTAGGGCTCAGCGGGCAACCAGGACCAACAGCAAGCCGAAGACAGCGAGGGCAGTGGAAGTACCGGCGGTCGACAAAGCAAAGGAGCAGAAGAGCCTGTGAGCTTAGGTGAAGGTGGATGGTCAGTGGTTGTGCATGCTGATAGACACCGGCTCAGCAGTAAGCATCCTGCCGCTGCAGCTGTACCAGAAGCAGTTCCTGCATCTACCTCTGCTCCCCGCCGCAGTGCGCCTGCAGGCGTATGGAGGTGCGTCCCTTCCAGTCGAAGGTCTACTTCAAGTGGATGTGAAGGCCGGGAACGGTAGGAGCTCCCATGTGGTCATATGTGTAGTGACGTTGGAGTACCGTTGCTGGACAGGGATCTTCAGGAGGTGCTGCAGCTGTTGGTTGTACGCGGGCTGGCTGTGTGCAGTCGGTCAGCAGGATCCAGACAGGCTGTTCTGCCTGTCTGGGTTCGTTCACCGAGTGCAACTGAAGTCAGGAGTTCAACCAGTTCAGCAGCGACTTCGACCTCTTCCGTTTGCTCTCAGGGATCAGGTACGAGCTCACCTGAAAGAACTTCGACGGGCTGGTATCATTGAGCCAGTGGATTCCTTCTCCTGGATTTCACCCATCGTGGTGCCCGGGAGACGCAGAGGCAACCTGCGCCTCTGCGTGGATCTCCGGGAGTTCAAGGAGGCGGTAGAGGGGAGCGGTCATCCCCTACCAGATATGCAGGATGTGCTGGAGCAGCTTCAGGGAGCGACCATATTCTCCAGCCTGGACATGAAGTCGGCCTACCGTCAGCTGGACCTGCACCCAGAGCTGATAACGTTTGTTACACATCAAGGACTCATGAGCTTCAGGAGATGCCCTTATGAGCTGAAGAGTCCCTCAGGCCTTCCAGAAGGTGATGGAGGCCATCATTCGTGGTTTACCAGGTGTCCAAGTGTACTTGGATGACGTCATCGTCTGGCGCGGCTCTCGAAGTGAGCTCGACGAGCGACCCTCTGCTGTCCTGAGATGTGTCCAGCAGCATAACGTCACCCTCAACATGGCGAAGTGCAGAATGAGGCAACCGTCAGTGGAGTTTTGGGGTTCACCGTGTCTTCGCGGGGTGCGCCTGTGAACCCAGGCAGGTTTCAGGCCCCGACGGAGCTGCAGCCGCCAGCTGGGCTCAAGGACATGCAGGCCATGCTCGGCCTATTCTGTTTCTACAGTCGCTTCGTGCCGGACTACAGCACGCGGGTGGAGCCTCTGTGGCGACTGCTGAGGAAGGGGGATGCCACCGTTCCCGTGGACCGCGAATCTGTCGGCCGTGATGGACGCGGTACGGCGGGGAGCATCTTGACCAGCCAGGTGCTCGCCATGTACGACCCACCCCTGCCGACCCGAGTCACCACCGACGCCAGTGACGTCGGGCTCAGTGCTGTCTCAGCTGCATCCAGAGGGGTAGAGGGTGATGAGCTTCGCCTCCTGCAGTCTCAACCCATCGCAGCGGCGGTACAGCGTGACGGAGCGGGAGGCACTCACGTGCATCTGGGCGGTGGACAAGTGGAGGAGTACCTGTGGGGACGGTCTTTCTGCCTCGAATGGACCATGCTGCGCCCTGCACCCTGGTGGCGTCACCAGGTATGGGTCGAGCCGGCCTAAGGATCGACAAGTGGGCGTCACGTCTGATGGCGTGCGACTTCAAGGTCGAGCACGTCAAAGGCTCGGACAACCCAGGGATGGCCTTTCGAGACTTCCAGGTCGGATTGAGGAGGCTCAAAAAGACGACGCCGTGGCGGTGGCAGCGGTGACGGCCCAGCTCCAGGCCGTGCGGCGGGACGAGCTGGCTGAGGCAACGCGGGAGCACCCGGTGCTACGCCAGCCCACGGAGCAGACTCCGAGGCGGTGGCCGCGGCGGTGCAGAGACTGCCCAGAGGAGCTCCAGCCGTTCTACCGTTGCCGGGGTGAGCTCAGCCTGGTGGACGACCTGATGCCACGCGGGCAGCGAGAGGTCGTCCCGGCAAGACTGCACTCCAGGACGATCGAACCGGCTTACGAGGACCACCAGGGATCGTGAGATCCAAACAGCGAGCTAGAAAATGTTGCTGGTGGCCGATAATGGACACCGAGGTGGAATCTGCTGTCAGAGCTTGCGACGCTTGCTCAGCGCTGGACAAGACGGCCAGGACACGCGGCGCGCCGATGCAGCCCGTACTTTTGCCACGAGCAGCATGGGACGAGGTCGGGGTGGACTACATCAGCCCTATGGAGACACCCGAGAACCAACGGTTCGCGATGGTTTTGGTGGACTTCTAGTCCAAGTAGATCGATGTAAAGGTTTGTGCAGAACCGAGCTCAGAAGCCGTTATCCAGTTCCTGGAAGTGATCGCTTCGCGAGAAGGCTACCCGAAAGAGTTTGTCTCCAACACGGGACGCACTTCACGTCCGTAGCCTTCACTGAGTACCTGCAGAGTGTAGGGACTTGTCAGATTCGCGTGACTCCGTACCACCCGGCGGGGTCGGGTGCGGTGGAGCGGGCCAACCGCACCCTGAAGTCAGCACTGCAGACGGCAGACCAGAGTGGCGAGGACCGCATCGAGTACCAGCAGAAGTTCACAGCAGTACCGGGGCACACCGCACGCCACCACCGGAGTCAGCCCGTCTGAGCTGCTGCACGGCAGACGACTGAGGACCAAGCTACACGCGGCAGCCGCCGAGTCGCCTCACAGTGAGACAAAGATGTAGCATGTAGTAAGAAGACGTATGCGGAGCCGGCAGGAGTATCAGCGGAAGTACGCTGACCGCACGAGGAGTGCCAGGCTACCCTCGTGCGCCGTCGGGAACTGGGTCAGGTACCGCCGGGTACCCCGGCCAAGGAAGGGGCGCCACCAACTCTCCGAGCTGGGGCAGATCGTGGCTCGCCAAAGGGCGTCTAGTTACGAGCTGGACTGTGGTACCAGGGTGTGCGCCGAGCGTCTCACTCGCTTGACGGCTGCACCTGATCACCAGCCGGCGGAGCAGGCCGCTGAGCTGTCTGTGGGACAGCAGCCGGAGCACCAGCAGAACCGAGAGAGTGCATCCTGGCCGCCTGAGCAAGGGGCACCGCGTGTGTCGGCAGTGGAGACGGCGGTAGCGCCTGGTCGCGCTGCGCCGGCGGCGGCGGTCGCGGATGACGAAGCTGTGACTGCTGTACCGGTATCGTCTGGTGGATCTGTGCGGGTGGACCCGGGGTTTTCCCCGGGCCGGCCCGGCTCAGCATCATCTCCGGCGGATGCATAGCCAGCAGGAGACGCTGAGGAGCGGCCGCCTGCCGGGGTGATCGCGGGAGCGGAGCTGGTGGTAACGGGCGGCGCTGGCGATGAGCTGGTGCGTGACGGTAACGGTGACGTGCGTGGCGCAGCTCTCATTCGTTCAGGACGGAGCGTGCGTGCTCCAGAGTGTTACAGATTTTCGGGGGGGGGGGAATGTAGGGTTTAGGTGTTTTGGAAGTTTTTCCGCAGTTGACATTAAACCGTAGCTGTTCGGCTGCCTAGCGGAGGTTACAGGAATCTGGGTTTGGTCGTGTCACCGCTGCGGAGTCTGCGTGTGGGGTGACGACCTTTGGTGCGGGTTGTTGTCTGCATGATGCGGCACGGCTGGCTGTAAGATATATCGCACGGGTAAGACATAAGCCCATTATATCTTCTAAGCATACGAATTTATATCATTAAGCACTCAAAGGTATTCTTTCAGATGCATCGAAATTTTGGTCCGTCCGCTGGCCGCCGCCTTTCCGCCGTTGGCCGTCGCGACACCGCGCGACTTACGGAGATCGCAACGCTGGACGCCCAATTTTTTCTTTTTCGTATCTGTGAGCGCGCATGTTCAAAACGTTGTTTCTTTGTTACGCTAGCTTGTATCCTATTATCCTATTACTCTGGCTTTCACCATCAGAGGGCTTTTGTCAACCCTCTGTCCACCCCTCGCCATGGCCCTGGTTGCGCCCCTGGACATCGTCCGGCAACGCAAAGCATGTCCCAATGCAAATGCGGATGGTTGGTGATTGACGGGTAGTGGCGGATGCTTAGGTTAATCGTTGTCATGTCAGTTGGCGCAAATTTTGAGTAACTTACAGAAAGCGCGGCGTTCTGAAGGGCCGCGTGCTCGAGTGAATGATGTCTTCAACGTCGTTTTGCGCATGCGCCAAAAACTAAGCTCATGCGGCAAAAGCAACGCACTTAATCCGTGCTGTATTCCGCAAGGCTGGCATACAATCTGCAAACCAGTGGAGGGGTGATGTGTCTGGGTGAGAACTGCGTGGGCGTGGAGTAAAGCTCAGGAGCTGTGGGTGTAAGTGTCGTGGATGCACTGTATGAACTTGATTGATCAATTATGGAGTGCAATTGATGTTTGCACTAGCTAAATCCGGGGAATGTGGATGCCCTGGAGCTGGACCCCTTCGCCTTGATTTTATCTGGACTTGACCTGGTGAGGTGAGTAGTGGCCCACTTGATTGGCAGGTAGATACCTTCCTTCCCATCCGCCTACTGCTATCATGTGTTGCTATGTGCCATTATTTTGGTGACGCCTTTAGTGTTGATGCTGTGGAAAGCTCCATTGAGTAATGATGCAGGAGGTATGAAGTGACATTAACTAAAACTGAGTGTCATCCTGTGGCCTGGGGAAATGATGGTGGATTTGTAATCCAGCAGTACCAGGTGCAAGTTCTGGAGCAGGAACATTGTCCCAATTTCACTGGAAAGGTCAGCTGGGAGCTGGTAACAAGGATCAACTCAGGACTCTGGCAGCTCTGCCAGCATTGCACGGCATGTGAAACCCACTGCCTTCCAACATCATAAAAGGATGGAGGCAAAATAAGTTGTTGAATTGGGTGGCACAGCTTTGGTAGCAGGTACAGGGTACAAGCAATAAGCTGTGCTTAGCATGTGCTCTGAAGCCAAAACCCATGATTCATACCATTCAAAAAAGATATTTAAAAAGTCCCAGAAATTAGGTGAGTTTTTTATGCCTAAGTGATATGGATTTGCTTAGCCTTGTATGTTTATGTGCTGAACCCATTTAAGTGAATTAGGTGAAACTTTCCTTTTTTGGCTTTAAAAAATATTTGGGGAGGGGAAGGTTATTCAATTTAAAGTGACTGTACCTACTGTACTGGTGCTTACTGGTTCTTTCAAACATTGGTTATATGTACAAATTATTGGTGATTGCCCATTAAACTCAGGACATTTATGTGTGCTGCATAGATATGCTAATGTGGCTGCTATGCTCTACACCAGGCATTTTTGGTATAGCATGCATTTTTTAGTTGTAAGACAAGGCTGCCATTGAATTCACTAGGCTGTTGCCAATAATTGTATGATATGCCCCTGACAGGCATGTAATTTTGACCAGTCATGAATTTATTTCCATCCTGTTGGGTACATCATAGGGATGCAACGTGCTTGCTATGATAATGGTATCTGAGCCTGTGATCTAGTCTTTGCCCAAGATGCTATATATTTACAGCATGGGAATGTGAAAATGTGATATTTATTATAAGATGTCAGGTACCATTATCATCATAACAAGCCAACTAAGGGCTACCAACATGCAATTGCACTGGTCAGCTGGATGGCCTTTTGCAGTGCTGGCAGTATGCTGTGATTTATTGCATTAACTCCCCCCACATTATGTTGTGGATGTGGGGGTTGTAGATCTATACCTATCACAAGGGAACACATAATGAAAATTGGCAAGGATGGTTGTAGACTAATACCTGTTATGAGAGAATAAGTTGCTAAAATACTGTAAATACAATAAATATTTGAGAGGTGTTAGCAAGGATTGACAATAAAACTTAATTTAAATAGTATATTGAAATAATTTGTCATGGATGTAATAAAAGGTGAAGAGAATAATAAAAAGTAGGTAGTGTATTTTTACAAGTGAAATACAATCTGGGGTAAAGCTTCACATCAGTTGCTTGCAGGCAGTGTGGAGAAATGGCTAACTCTCTCTAAAGAAATTGAGTAAAAGGTGCTTTCTCCCTGGATTTGACCACTTGCTATTTTCTGAAGAATGTAAGCTGCTCCCTGCAGCTCAAAAGAAAACCACACTGATTTTTTGGTAACATGGCTACCATAAAGTCCATCCGTCCCAGTGGCTCAGTTGGTTAGAGCACCTGCCTCCCGATTCACCCACCCGTGGCGGGGTGGGTTCAAGTCGCTTTAGGCGCTCGCTATTTGCCCTTGACAGGTATGGCCTGCTACTAGTGGCAGCGGTCGCACTGAAGGTCAGTTGACGTCAGAGGGCAGGACGGACCGTGCCGAGCATTGTGGCACGTTAAGCTTTCGCCACTAAATTCTGCCGTTGCCTGGAATTGTGTGATCGGATGGTAAGGGTCAGGGCTCACACAACAAGCACTGCTTAGCGTGAGAGCTGATCCCAGAAATCCATCCATTCAAAGGGTTTGGATCAAATTTTTAAAAAAAATCACTAATATATACATATATACATATATATGTATATGTATATATATATATATATATATATATATATACATGTGTGTGTGTAAATACATATATGTGTGCATGTGTATATGTATGCATGTATGTGTATACATATCTGATTGGCATTTTACAGATTTGATCCAAACCTTTTGAAGGTGTGTATGTGTGGGATCAGAGCCCATGCTAAGCAGTGCTTGTTGTGTGAGCACTGACCCCTACCATTTGTTCATCATCATCTGTAGAAACATCATCTGATCCCCATCATCTGCAAGGCCAGGGCAGCAGTAGAATTTGATGGTGTAAGTTAAGCATGCTTCAGTGCTCTGTACAGCCAGCCCTGCTCTCATCTGACCCTTAGTGCGGCTGCTGTGACAGACCAGAAGACCAGAAGACAGGTGGTTGTGGACCAGAAGACAGGTGCTACAACCAGTCATAATAATGGGAAGAATGAATTGAAACAGACTGGGTGCTTTGCTAAATGAGTGAATACCATGGACCCTAAAAGGAACAGGAGTAAAATACATGTTCAAAATGAGCTGTTAAAAGATGAATGAACCACCATAAAATTAGTGTGTTAAGATGAAGTCATTGTCAAGTGATATTTGTTTCAAATTGTTCCATAATGAATACATTGGGCATAAGGTTTAATGTCACAGCAGTGATAGCAGTAACAGAATAAAATAAGCATAATTTTTGACTACATCCTTATAAAATTGTCATATGGTAACCAACCTACCAAGATCTCTCCATGAATTATCATAGGTGTTTTTGTCCATTTCCTCTGTGGTTAAGCACCATTTAGACTGGAAAAACAGCCCCTCCACAAGTTACGCTATGTCAGCTGCCCACAAAAGTAGCATCAGTCACTCCTAAGTGGGGCTGTGATGCGTAATAAACACTGTCATGGTGCTTGTCATAATGGGAAGCCAATAATTTATGGCTTTGAGGTTTTGATATTGAATATATGCATGATTTGGAGCCGCACCTGAGCTTAACAATATGCTGTCCAACTGTGTTTGCTGTGTTGCACATCAGTTACAGTCCATCAAATATGTTGCCTTGTGTCGGCAACAGGGACAGAGGCATTAGGGGAATGTGAGCAAAGGGACTGGCAAGGATAACTCTCAAGGGGTGGATATAATTTTGAACCCATCAAACTTTAGGAGTCTCCAATAGGCCAACAGGAGCCACATATGACTGCAGGAGAAAATCAAGTCAAAAGCAGAGAATGGTCCTTGGGATGTGGGGGGCATGCGGCATGGGGCATGTGGGAGACTACCCTACCCTGAAGCAGGCCCTAGATGGTCGCAAGTCGCAGTCAGCCAAGTAGCAGGGCAGGATCTACCCCTCCTTTAGCCCCATGTTATCATCACGGATGGCTTGGGACATTGTGGAAAATCACCTGACAGAACATTGAAAACTGGCGTGATGTATTCTCACTAAGCTCCCCCTCTCCTTGGGGGAGCTTCACACTTCAGAACTGCAAAGTTTTGGTCCTGAAAACCGTGATGAGGAAACAATTTGCATAACTCGTCATGCATGAAAATGATGCGCTGGCGGTACGGTGCTCAGAGGTCTGGCTGACATCTAAGGCATCAATGGGAGGCATGTAACGTGAAGCTGAAAGATGTTACAACTTATCTGGCTGTTTGCATTGTCAGAGGTTTGAAAGTTTGGGGCAAGTGAGGAGTAACTTTGTAGGTGGACAGAGGCGTTGCATTCTGTCATCTTTTCGGCATTGGTTTTGGGGGTCATAGGGATTTCGCATGCCGAAGAGGCTCTTGTCTGTTTTTCCGAAAAGGGCAGACACTTCTGTCTTATACATGCAGCTTTCAAACTACGGCAAATTCGTAAGGCTGACATGTTACATTTGCGCTTCATGCTCCCCGGAATGATATTGACTAACATCCCGTTATAACAGGAGTGCTACATCACTGCGTCATACCCGCTTGCCATAAGACCCACATTAAGCCAAAACTTTGTAGAATTTTTTCCAGTGAGAAACCCTGCCTGACAAATATCAAGGGATGGGCGCAAAATGACCCTAGAAGTCGACGCGCCCTAAAACCCCAATCATCATCAAATGTCAAGGGAATCAGCGAGTCCATGGCATAGATTTCCAAATTTTACTTGGGAAATATGTGTGAGTAAGCAGTGGTGTATACAAGGGCAGCACCAAAATCTTATACCCTCTCCCTCATATTAAGTTTTAGGGGTATTGCACCTGAATGAATACCGACTATATCGAGGGACACGTTAAAATAAAAATGTTAAACACGTGCGGTGTTGTATACGACACGCCAGAAATTCCACGCGTTTGCGACACGTTAAAATGACTTCGGGTCACACATTTTGGGTTGCCCCCCGGCCCTCCGTGACGAAATCGGGCATATGCACCTGTCTGTGGACCCAATCCACTTCCTTGGTGATTTTGATCGGTTTATGTCGCTTCTCGACGGTGACCTGAAAGGCAAACCTCAGTTGCCACACTGAGAGGCCGAAATTTCATGATTGGGGTGGACTGACGTTAGATTGTGACGCTGTGAAGTGGCGCGGGTGTTCCGAACCGGGTGCTGTGACGGCGAGTCCCGTGATCTGGCCGGCCCTCGGCTAATGAGCGGACGCTGCCTTTCCGGCTGAGGTCATGTCGGCTCTCGGAGGGCAGCGGACGCACAGGCGGTCTGTGTCCTGTCCTGGTCTACTCTTTCTTCGAGGTGCCAAGTCGTCCTCTTAGTCTGCTCTTCCCCCGAGGTACCAAGTCGTCCTCTTAGTCTGCTCTTCCCCCGAGGTGCCAAGTTGTCCTCTTAGTCTGCTCTTCCCCCGAGGTGCCAAGTCGTCCTCTTAGTCTGCTCTTCCCCCGAGGTGCCAAGTCGTCCTCTTAGTCTGCTCTTCCCCCGAGGTGCCAAGTCGTCCTCTTAGTCTGCTCTTCCCCCGAGGTTGCCAAGTCGTCCTCTTAGTCTGCTCTTCCCCCGAGGTGCCAAGTCGTCCTCTTAGTCTGCTCTTCCCCCGAGGTGCCAAGTTATCCTCTAAGTCTGCTCTTCCCCTGGCGTGCCAAGTTGTCCTCTTAGTCTGCTCTTCCCCCGGGGTGCCAAGGCTTCCGCCAGGCTGCACGCGACCGCAAGCTCCGTGGTGTAAATTAAATCGCGTCTTGTTTCCACGCCTGGGAAGCCCAGGGCTGGTAGTCGAATCCGAATGAAGCGTCGTTCAACAGCCAACAAAGCGTCCGGTAGTCCAGGCAATCATGTCCGAAGGAAGCGTCTCAACAGCCCTCAGTGTTCAGCCGTGGAGGCGGTGCGGCTCGCTCCATCTGTCCCGCGATCTCATAGAAGGCCTAGTTCGTATCGATTCACGGTACAATATGCTCTGATGCGTATCGATTCACGGTACAATATGCTCTGATGCGTATCGATTCACGGTACAATATGCTCTGATGCGAGCCTCAGCCTCAGCTGGACTCCATCCGTGCTGATGGAAGCATGTTTGAGAGGACTCGCTTAAATTTTCTGTGGTGCTTTGGCCGTTGAATGTCTCATTCTGACGCCACGCCTATTGAGACACGCAAGTGTTTGCGCGAGAAGCCCAGAGATCAGATCAGTCGTCATCATGTGCTACTTGCGTGAGCAATAGCTCCGGTATCCGGTGGTGAAGCGAGTTCTGTATTTTGGCGGCCATGAATGGTCGGATTGAGTCGCATGCCATGCCCTTTTATGAACTCCCTTGTTCCGTGTTAGTATTGCCGATTGAGTCACGTGATGCCCGAATATAGGCGTGTTCCTTGGGCAGCGTGTTCGATGTGAGGTTATCGCGGTCTGTGTCCTTTTGATGGCAATGTGGTGGGTATTTGGGTCCGTCCTCACGGTCATTTTTTGGTTGTTTGGAGCCCCGTCAGGGAGAGGGTGGTTGAAGCAACTAAGACCAGATTTTGCGAAAGAGTACCTCTGGGAAATGTTGACCTTACACCTGTTGTTTAAAGTAAGGTGTGCCATCAGGCGCGCAGCTAAGAACTTGGTCTGTGGAGGAGCATGTGGGCTCTCGTGGGTTGCCGAATCCTTGCCAACTGACAAGGAGGGGGTGGACCTTTGCTTTTTCTTTAAGGGCGAGGGGGAGGTGAACCCACGAACTTTACTCATCCGATTTCCCAAATGCGTTTCTTCACGAACTTGGGGTACTTTTTGCTGTGGTCATAATTTGGGCCCTTTGGTGCTGTTTGGTGCTTTTGATGTATTGGTGCTATTCGGTTCATCTCACATAGTTTATATTTCAGACATTTCACGCAAAAAAGATTGCTGGAAGTGAAGTTGAATATTAATATTAGCATTTGTATTTCCGTTCCTTTCGATGAATAGTTTTTTTGTCGACATGTTCAAAATGACACGCATGCCTACGTTTTTACTGGTATTTTGTGTCATAAACGGCGTACAGCTTCCAAAATGTGATATAATAACTTTCCACCTTGTTTTCTTTTTAAAAACTTATCATTTGCTGGATAAAGACTAGACATTGTTTGGCTGCAGCACCCTCCTGCCGTAGTGGATACCATACATGCGCACGAACTGTGCTTCGAGGTCGTTTTAGGAGGTTGCGGGAAGGCGGCGATTTTGAGAAGCTAATGGACTTCTCCCGGAAGCACCTGCCACTGGGGCTGAATACGATACTTCATTGAATAGTGTGATTGCAATGCTTCATGGCCGTCGAAATTTGATTGTCTCGTTCTTCTGGTTGTAATTGGGCAATGCTGTGCATGTAGGGGCGGATTCAGGATGGGGGATGGGTCATGGAGCCATGCCACCCGCCCCCTTGGGCCACCCATGTTTTAATACTCCCCCATTGCACCAAAATCTCATGGTGAAAGGATAGCGAAATTTTCATTTCGGAACTACATAGCCTTTACTTTCAAGAGGCAGTCAATTTCGGAGGGTATCACAACTGCCCCAGGCCTTCATTCTCAAGAGGCACCAATTTCCTGGGACACAATAATGTTGTGCATCCCATCCCGAACTAAATCTTGGATCGATCCCATAAGCAAGTGGGCACCAAAACCTTTATGTCGGGGCACTCTTCTTTTTATTCTCAAGAGGAATTTCTGTGTCTTTCATTCCGACGAGATCGCTGATGGGCTCGTTCTTCGCTGTCGGTGAAATGCCTTCAAAAATATTTATTTCGGGTAGTCGTATCCTTTGTTTTTCAGAGATACCCAATTCAAGGGACATTACAAAGGGACACCTTTGTTTCCAGAAATACCAAATTATAGGGGGAAACCGCAAGTTCTGACCTCCATTGACAAAATCTTCGGGATCGGGCCCATTCGCTGGTGGGTCACCAAAACTTTCGTTTTGGGGTGCCATAACTCTTGATTCTTGAAAGGTATTAAATCCAAACTGGTCATTTAAAGGGCCCCAATATCTTCATTTTCAAGGTGAAACAATACCAGGGGCAACACAGTGTCTGTTCTCCCATCCTGACGATATCCTAAGGCGGCCCATTCGGCGAAGATATACCCAGGGCCCTCATTTCGGAGCACCATGACCTGTATTTTCAAAAGATACCCAATTTCGGGGGACCTTCACAATGGGTCCAAAACCTATAATTTTGATTGACAACAAATTCCAGGGGCACCAAAAATTGCTCAAAATGAATATGTTTACGCGGAATCAAGGGTGCCATCGTCGGAGGTACAGGGATGCGGGACCAGCCTGAGGTCCGGAGGTTCCGGAGGGTTCCAAGTGCCCTTTGTGCCCTCGGGACCGGCGGTCAAGGATCCGAGCGGAGGGTCTGAAGGGCAGGCCGATGGCATGTGAACTGACCGTAGTCAGAAGGCCGGACCATCAAAAGTCAGTCAGGGGCCTCTTGCACCGACCGGGGCCTCTGGGACGGTGAAGGCCTCGAAGTTAGTCAGTTGAATGAGACCACAAAGACGGAACAGCTAATGCCTCTCCGATCTCGGCCCTGGGGCTTTTTCGCAAACAGGGGCAGGGTCTGGGCCTGAAAATGCCAATCAGAAATATGTTACATTGGTTGGGATCCTAAAGCAGCAAGGGTCCCTGTGCTGATCAGTGGCTCGCAGTGCCTAATCCGGTGTCGGCGATAAGCCCCAAATGGGCCAGGGGCGCATTTGCTGAAAAGGGACAGAGACACGACCCCGAACATTTAATAGTCTGTCGCGTTGGTCTGGATCCTCTCGACAATGAAACAAGACACGCGAAATGATGCTGCAAGGGTTCGCGCTCATATGCATACAGTGGAGAAGTCCTGTGTCATTCAGAGGCGCCAGTACGGAGCGATGGAGCGATGAGGATGGAGCGATAAAGCTCCGCTCTGTTTCAACCAGGGGCCGATACGCCGAATGGTATATCGGTGCCGGGGCAGAAGGGCCCTACACCTCCTGGCCAGGAGAATTCACCAGGGCAATTTCGAGATTGATCCGCGGAATGGAATTAGCAATTACAGCAGCACGAGCGATCGAGATTACGCCATTGCGTCATGAGTTCGTGACGATGAGCCTGATGCCCTGTTCCGAGTATTAATCTGGAAATCGCACGGGCGAAATATGCGGCTCGGTGTGCCTTCTGCACGTGTTCGAATTGATCGCAAAAAGCGTTCGAAAGTCTGTTTTCCGACACGTGGTCGTTCTCGTCCGCCCGTTGGCCCCAACCGAGTGTTAGCTGCGGGGTCAACGTGGCGAGATCCATGGAGACTGCAACGCGGAGCGTCGGCGTTTCCTTTAGGCATGCTTGAAACGTCCATGCTTATAACTATTTTATACAAATTGTAGCTAGTAGATTCTAAAGAAATAGTGGTTGTTGAAGGGTTCGACATATCATTACAAGTTTTGGACCCAGTTTTGATCCACGCTGGTGTTCGATCAACGAGCCCCTCGCCATCTTTGTAAACCCCGAAAAAAACCTGGCAACGCCCCTGACTGTTATCGTTACAAAGAAGGGGCTGAATGAACAGTTGTAAAGCGCATACAGGGGCGCGGGAACTGTATTCAAGTTGAAGGGAGGGGGGAGCTCTAAAATGCCAAAATGGTCCCCTAAGGTAAAGTAGTAGGCCCACTTCAAACCGGAATGGCCATTTAAGTCAGTAATGGGTCCTCTGCAGGTCAAGACGGGCGTTCATAAAGACAGAATAGGCTCTCTGCAGAACGAAATAGGACCTCCGCAGTCATCAATGAGACCTCTACAGGTTAGAATCGGCCCACTACAGGTCAGAATGTAATCTCTAAGGGTCCGAGTGGGCCTTCGTCAGAACAGAATGGGCTCCTTACAGACCAAAATGGGCCCTCTACGTGCCTGAATAGGCCCCTTTAGCAGGGGCCCTTCATAGTCGACACCATGCCCTTTATATGTCGGAATGTGCCTGCTACAGGCCAGAATAGGCCCTCTACAAAGCACAGTTGGCTCTCAACAGTCATAAATGGGCCCCATTCAGGCCAGATTTGGTCCTCGATGCCACAATGGTAGGAACTGCATTCAATAATGGGTCCTCTGTAAGCCTGGATGGGGTCCTCTATAGGTCAGAATGGGCCCTTGACATTCTGTAATGGCCGCTGCACATCTCAACGGGCCATTTGCAAGTAATAACGAGCCCTCTACAGACCAAATGAGCCTCTGAAGGCCAGAATGATCCATCTATAGCTCAGAATGGGCTTCTATTGGCGGAAATGGGCCTTCTCCTGGTCAGAATGAGCCCTCTACGGACCCATTCCAACTCAAAAGTGCCCAGAAATGTCGGAAGTGCGTCTACTGGCTCAGAATTGCCTCGTTTGGTCGGAATGGGTCCTAAATAGGCCAGAATGAACACCCGACAGGCCAGGATGGGCCTTTACCGGCTTACATAATCCCTTTACGGTTCAGATTGGTCCTTAACATACCCCCCAAGTTGGGGGAGGGGCGCCCTGTGAAGTAAGTTGGTCGAGGTGTCCCCCCGCCCCCACCCCCGTTCCTGTGTCCTTGGGTGCATAGCTCCCACAGTTTGTTCGATGCAGTCATTAGATTAATCAATAACTTCATTTTAGTTACTTCGTGATGCGTGTTGAATAATGTCTTGTGGTGGCTTCTGGCTTCTCTCACTGTCAAAAAAGTTGCCATGAAAAGTAAAAGAAAAAGTTGACCTCGAAATACAGTAGGCGAAATGCGTCGGACCATTCCGGCGGGAGGAAGTTTGGTCATTAAAAAGTAATAATCTGAAGACGAAGTGGTCAAAATCCGGTACTTGAAGGCGGGTGGAGAGGGGGGAGGGGGGGGGGGGAGGCAAGCTCTAAGGGGCACTACAGTGAAGCGTGGCACCTCCTTTGACACAATGCTGGGTCCGCCCCTAATGCCAGAAGCTGATCTCGAGGCTCTTCACTGACGTCAGTTTCTGAACTGATCAGTGAATGCAAAACGCTATGCCAGAAACCGAGGGAAATGGAGAGAAAACTACTTGCGCGTGTGTGGCCCGGTTCACGGAGACCGCAACAGCACCGTCAGAGCAGTTCATGCAACCAAAAACGGTAGCGTTTTCCGCAGTGTTTTGTCGCCGCAATGGAATACGTGAAGCTCTTCAAGTCATGGAGCGCGACTCCGAAGTGGTCAGGTCGATGCGCCAGCCGTTCATAAGTATCGGGATTTGCGAATGTGTACGCGAACGCGGCTTCAATGAACGCCCGCCCGACGAGCGCTCGTAAAAGATGGCTACTACGTCATATTTATATGGTGCATTTGTGTGGGTTTTCAAAGGCGTCGGGCTCCGTTGCTGCAGGCTTCGGTGTCAGGGAGTGCAAACACGTCTCGCAACACGCAAGTCGCCTTGTCGGCTCGTCGTTGAACCGCGGTATGCCGTCCTCTCCGGCCTGCATCGACTTCCGTGGCGCCAAGCGCGACTTTCGGCTGGAGTGACGTCACCTCGGGCCGGCGGTGACGTCACGGCCGTGGGGTGGTGACGTCACACGGGCGCCGGCCGCCCTCCGGCCGCGCGTCGCGCTCCTCTGTGCCAAGGTCGCGCTGCTCCCGTAGGATCGATGAGTGGACGGAAATAGTGGCTGCGACGGGCGCCGGCCGGCCCGGCTCCGGCCCGGTGCACTAATTGTGCGGCGGGCGGCGGGCCGGAGACGGCGGCGGGGCGGGGCCGGCCGTCGTCCCCGGGGAAGCCGCGCCAGCCCGGACGTCGGCCGGCCTGGGACTGGACGTTCCCCACGGGGCCGCCATCGGTCAGCGGCGTTCAGGCTCCGGCGAAATTGACGCCTCACCACGGGAGCTGGGCGTGGGATCTCCCGCCGGGCTCGCAGGCGGTGTGTCGCGTAGTCAACGGTTCCTGGGGGCTACAACGCGAATAAGTTATGACTGTGGCAATTACTTGCGTGGTGAAATAATCTAACTGAAAGAGTGCGGCATCTGTTCGTGCAGTATGCAGGTGCCAGCAAATGTGGTATTAATCGCTCGCCAGCTTTCATTATTTCAATATTTACGTTTTCTTCAATAAGTGAGGCACCTCCTGCATGCGGCTCATGCAGCGCATACACCAGCGCCTTTTGGCCGCCATATGATATCACCAGCGCGCTTACGTCTCGGACCGCCGTCTCTGACAAGCATGGCACTCGCAAATTACATGTGGCCATCGATTGGCCACTGGCCCATATCCCGTTACGGTAGTGGTCGGCTGGCGTGCCCGATGACTACTGAGCGCCGCCGCCGGCAATGTCATGACCGCGGCCACGCCCGGATGGGCACCGCTCGCTTCGGGCACGACGGGCCTCTGGTACGCAGTGCGCACGACGGGCCTCTGCAATCCCCGGGTGCCGATGGCGCCGCTCTGGCGGCTAGTCCGCAGCCGGCCGGCCCACGCAATCGGCGCAGCCAGCTCCGGCCGGGGAAGTGCATTGCGGCCGCTGACCGCCGCGCGCGATACGGCCCGGCTGAGGGCGTCCGTGACGACGGCGGCCGGTCCGACGCCCGGCCGCGGAGCACGTGCCGGCCGCCCAGCAGCGCGGCACGCGGCTCGCGCCCTAATCGGCAGCCGCGCCGAACAGGCCCCAGCAGGCTGTCCGTCCGGCCGCGGCACGATACAGTGACCTCGCTAAAGTTTCCCCCGCCCAGAAGCGTGCTTTTTTAGGTGCATGCATGGTGCAGTGGTGAGCGTCAACGTAGTGCAGAATATGGAATATAGTTGTTGGAGTCCAAAGTAGATGTAAGTGAGCTTTGCAAGAAGGTACCTTATCAGTATGTCCTACGTGTGTCGCTTGCAAAAAGCTCTGCACCGCATGTTTCATATGTCTGTCTGTCCGCTTGCACATGCTGTCTGAGCCGCGCCCACTCTGCCGAGCGCCGGCCTTCAGCGTCGGGTGCGCCGGTTCGGCGGCCGGGCTGCGGCGCCACTGCTGGCACGGTCGGCGCCGCGTGGCGCACGTCACGTACCGGGCCCCGGGGCGCCATACAATGCGTCGTGGAGGCCGCTGGTGACACGGCGGCGTCCACAGGCTCGTCGGCCGGTGCTGACGTGGCCATCGACAGGGTGCATTGTCCGGCGCGCGCCGGCGGCACCAGGCGCGTAGTGAACTGGGGCACCCCGTGGTCGGCATTGCGTCGAGCTCCGATCGCCAAGCTTGGCACGTGGGCGGCTGGCCGGTGGGGACACCCGGTCGAGGTCTGGGAGTGATAGCCCTGTGGGGGCGTGACGCGCTCTGGCGCAGTTCGCACCCGGATTGCTTGAATCGCCCTCATGTCACGTCCGAACGGTCCGCTGGTCACGTTCTCGGCGCTGCGTGATAGCCGCCTGGGAGCACAACCTGGTCCGGCTGGTTTTCTCCGGTGCGGTGTGCTCATGCTGCACGTGCAGGCGATTTGTGCCTTGTGCGGCCGCTGGGGAACGGGCGTTGTCCCGCCCGTAGAACTGCGTCGCATTGAGTCCAGGGGCATTCAGATCCCATGGATGCGCTTGTCCTGTCGAAACGCGATCGGTTTCAAAGGTTCTAGCCGCGCACGGAGACTTGCCTCCCTCACTCATATGACGGGCCGTGTCGATAGCGGAAGGGGACAGAACTGTCAAGCTAGGCGCGCCGTCAGACGTGCACCGTAACTATGTAGGTAGATGCATTTTTCTGAAATGGTTGCATTTGGCAGCTCGCGGTTGAGTGGTCTGAGCTCCTGTGCACTTACCGTGGAACGGCCACTGTCCCACTCAGGAAATCTGGTGCCTCGGATCCGAGAACCTCGGAACCATGGGTGTCACTTCGTATACTTTGGGGGGGCGACCCCCCCCCCCTCCCATGCTGACTGCTTTTCTGAGCCCCCTACCCCACTGAATGTGGACAAAAAGTGAACATGGAACCAAGGCGATGCAAAAACTGCCCTGAAATGCTTGTCCCTGAGACATTACTTAGTTTTGTGATCCTTTTGTATCGCTTAGTATCTTGTAGGTTCTGCAAGTGCATCTATGTGTACTATGTGCACCTGTGTAGGTAACTGCTTAAGCTGCTAGGCCAGTCTGCAAATAGTAGCAGATTTTTCATGAGATAAGACGTGGACCGGCAAAAAAGGACGGCATCTCTCTCACGTTCTGTCGCCCGAACGCGGTACTGCGGTAATGGCTGCACGAAACGCAGGCGGCTGAACCGAAAGGCTTTGATGACTCGTACCGACTAAAAGCACATAAACGACGTTACCGGCGGGTGTCACCACGATGACGAGGGAAACCTTTCCACACGTACATAGCTAAACGACGTTGCTCATAAAGCGTGGCAGTAGTTCGAAAGATAAGCGTACGACGTCAAAGTCCTAGACAACATTTGTATATTGCTTTGGGAGAAGATGACAGCTGTGCAACACTCTTATATCTTGAGATCCGCGTGGTCTTTTGCTGTGGCTAAAATGTATTCTTAAAGGATGACATTTGCTGCGCCGTGACACCACACGTGAATGCCGTATATTACGTGCCACGTGTTACCCAGTGGTGTGGCGCGATCTGCAAATGTGCGTTCCAAAATGTTTTCCAAAGCTCCATGAAACCGAAATGTGTGGTTGCGGCCGTGGGTTCAAAGTACAGGTCTGTGGTGTATCTTTGACCTGATTGCATCACGACAAGTGTATCAAGGATTGGAACGAACACATTTTGCATGGTGTGTTTCGGGCTGAAATAAAGGTTGGCGCACTGTTACATTTTTTTGTTTTGTTTAGAGGAAACCTGACCATGAACACCTGTTTAAAACGTCCAATTTTAGTCAACGTGGCCATTGCTTGCTTGATAACGTGTTTTAACCAGTACCACCTCTAAAAATGAAGGCCGATAGAACGTTTACGAGCGCATGGCCTTTCTTGCTTGCATCAACTTCGAACTCGCGTTAAGGCGCAGGTCGCGCTGTTTTTCATCCCGGCCATTCTCTGTTTGTACACGTTCAGTTTCGCTTTTTAGGTGTGGGTGCTTCCTGTCAGTGCGCACCCGTGGCCTCCGCACAGCCAATGTATCATGTGTGCATTCCTCTCTAGTCTGCACGTGTCAGGCCGCAGCAGTCTGCATGGCACTGTCTGTTTGCCGTGGCCTCCCCACAGCCATTGTATCATGTGTACATTCCTCTCTAGTCTGCACGTGTCAGGCCGCAGCAGTCTGCATGGAACTGTCTGTTTGCGGCTCGGACGACCTTTCGTGGACATTAAACAAGGCGTCTTTACGCGGATCGTGTGGGACGGTCTTACCGAGGTGTTTTCTGTGGATTACACCCAACTCTAAGCTTCTCACAAAGCTGCAGTTTCACGTAGACTTAGAAAGGGGTGCCATTCGCCCACAAAGCATGCTTAAAAAACAACATTTTTTAATGTTTGTACTGTGTTGTTAATCCTTCACATCCGGAACTTGACTTAAGGTGGTCGAAATGCAGGGAGAAGTCGGGTTTTGTGCTAGGTTAGGTCGATCTTATCAGCTGAGGCACCAACCGGCTTTAAAAAGTGACACCCCTGACTCAAACCCCATTGGTACTCGCGCATCGTCCATGTTCGGCCCGCGCCGGGGTTAGCAGCCGCGCGCACATATCCGCACAGAACACAGCTCACGGTTCGGGTGGACTGTGCTGACGACTGAAGAAGCTTCCAAGTGCAGTCCGCTGACTGATGTTCCAGCTGCTATGTGGGCATCACGTCTTTGTGAGGTGGATAAGTCAGTTGGTCTACGACATACATGCTCACGTGTTCTGCCGCGCGACTCCCTGTGAGCCCGGGCCGCGTTTGCGCAGGATGTCCCGGCCATTTGGCGTTCAATAGATGTCTGTGAGGAATGCTGTGAAAAGCTGAGGTAGGAAACAGCTTGCTCCATCTGCCTATGTAAATGCCCATGCCTATGGTGTAAATTGCATGCGCATTTAGTGCCTTGCGAATGCATTTAAATGCAAGTGCAGAATGGAGTGCCCAGTGCCCGTTGCGTAATGAATTTCCTGTGTGGCAGTAATCTCACGCCGAGTTAGGCCATTTAATTACCGAGTTATTTGCCAGCAGTGATCAAATTGTAAGAGGTACACATGATCACGAGCTTGGTATGTAGCGCTGAGGATTGAAAACTCACAAACACGTTTCAATTTTACACGCGCTCTATAGGTGCTCTCTTATGCTGGGTTAGTTCGGAACCGGATGGTGGGGAGTGGACGATTGGAGCACCGGGCGTTACAACCATCGGAGCCATCTGGCCCACACATTGCACACAATTCAAGCTGCTTCTCTGTCACTGTGTCATGGTATGCTGTCTAGGGTATTGGTCGGCACGTCCCGCTAGTTGCGCTGGCCCTCAATAACAACCTTGACGTCGGTTGACTTCCCGTGGCATTGAAAGTGAACAGGGAAGGGCTCATTTCGCTCCAAAATATACGGGTGGCGTTCAGTTTTCCAAGTCGCTTTGTTTCGCGATGCGTCTTCACTTTTAATGGCCGTTCAAGTGGCCGAGCGGCAAGCAATGAAAACTTGGGGTTCCAAGTCTTTTAAATACCAGACTAGACCAAGTCTAGTATTAAGACTCCAGTAGCCAAGTATTTTACTTCGTCTAGTAAAATACGGTTTCCAGTCCGTGCCATCGGACGTCCACTCATGGGGTCCGTCTGGACGCCTTTTGTTTTGACGGGTGTGGTGACGTGGTTAGACTCTAGCGTTTGGACACCGAACAGCTGAAATGTTCAATTGTGTTACTAGTTTTGTCGGCTGGTACGATTCTGACCACAATCATATTTTGCAATTAAAGTTCTGACCAATTCGTCACGAGTTGAAGAAGTTCCATGAAGTCGGGATTAAATTCTCAGGGCCACGTCACGCGCCCAGTGCCGTGGTGCACCACAATTAGTTCAAAATAGAACCGCTTCTTTAAGTTAGCTGGAGGACCGGTCCGGGCTCAGTCCTTTGTTCTGGACTGACTGTATGCTTATCTTAATGCCTTTAAGCATATGTAAGCTTGTGTATAAGGCGTATTGTGCCGCTCATCCGATGAGTCCATCGCTAACGGAATTCCAATGGCGAGGTGAAAATGATATGTTTCCGCCTTATACAACGAGGAGAGAACGAAGGCCCGTTAATGTTCACCAGCTTCGTCTGTTTCGCTGCATTCCATAGCTTGGACGCTGGTACGATCCTGCTGCTGACCGCACCCCCGTGCGATCCCGCCACTGATCGCACCCCATGCAATCCCGCTGCTGACCGCACCCCCGTGCAATCTCGCTGCTGATCGCATCCCGTACGATCCCGCCACTGATCGCACCCCGTACGATCCCGCTGCTGATCGCACGCCGTACGATCCCGGTGCTGATCGCACGCCGTACGATCCCGGTGTTGATCGCACGCCGTGCGATCCTACTGCTGATCGCACGCCGTGCGATCCCGCTGCTGATCGCAGGCCGCACGCCGTACGATCCCGCTGCTGATCGCAGGCCGCACGCCGTACGATCCTACTGCTGATCGCACGCCGTACGATCCCGCTGCCGATCGCACGCCGTACGATCCCGTTGCTGACGCCGTACGATCCCGCTGCTGATCGCAGGCCGCACGCCGTACGATCCTACTGCTGATCGCACGCCGTACGATCCCGCTGCTGATCGCACGCCGTACGATCCCGTTGCGGACGCCGTACGATCCCGCTGCTGATCGCACGCCGTACGATACTACTGCTGATCGCACGCCGTACGATCCCGCTGCTGATCGCACGCCGTACGATCCTACTGCTGATCGCACGCCATACGATCCCGCTGCTGATCGCAGGCCGCACGCCGCACGATCCCGCTGCTGATCGCACGCCGTGCGATCCCGCTGCTGATCGCAGGCCGCACGCCGTACGATCCCGCTGCTGATCGCACGCCGTACGATCCCGCCGCTGACCGCAGGCCGCACGCCGTACGATCCTACTGCTGATCGCACCCCGTACGATCCTACTGCTGATCGCACGCCGTACGATCCTGCCGCTGATCGCACGCCGGAGCCATTGAATCCGGATTGAAAAGCCGGTGTGATGTATGGACAGCCTTGATCAAGGCCATTTTTATTTGCGCTATGCAGATGACCTGCGCGATGAGGTCATGTTAGGTCAGATACAATTTTTGCCATCCCATTGATGCTTTTAGACTGTCTGCAGGGTGAAGCCGGTTGATGCCAAAGCGTGACACCGCGTACTAGCAGGAAGTAATCCAAGTTTTCGTGAGGTGTCATGACACGTTCCACTATCAAAGTTCTGCAAACACATACTTGGGCGGCTTAGAGGCCTAACCAGACGGGCCCTGGGCCTTGAATGAGCCTGATATCGTCAGTGACACGACAGGCATTTCGGTTCGCGTCGCAGCGGCTGGGTGGGATGGTTTAACGTTAAGTTCAAGGTTTTACCTGAGGTTATTGATGTGAATGATCTGTGCGAAGATCACGGGCGTTGATGGCGCGCATCTTGTAGCCGTTCCATCATACGGCCATCGTGTAGCCCAAGATGTGTTTTATCTCTTTATAGAGCGCATGCTATATTGGAATGTGCTGCAACTTGAATGCATGCATACCACGCCTTTGTTACAAGAAGATCCCAAGCATGGGCAGCTTCAATTGTTTCGCAGAATGACGATTTTTTGCAATGTCGCCTTCGAGAAATATTTTTCGCCTTCGGGGACGAAGTCATAGCGAGCGACTTAACACTGACATGGAGGATTGAAGGGTTGGAAAGAGCTGCACCTACCCGTGCTATTGTATTGAAGCTAAGCCGTAAGGAAACCCAAGGTTTTCTTTCAAACGTGACCCCCGAGTTGGCGTTGTTTGGAACCTGACGATTCGCAGCATTTCTTGTAAAAAGGGTCGCGGCTACCAGCTGCCTGTTGCCGGTCAACACCTGTTGCCTAACATGCCAGTGTTACATAAGTGCTCGTGCTAAGGGCGGATACAGGACGGTTACTGTGCTACGGCCGGATCAGAGTGGGTTTGACGCACGCTGCAGCGTTGTTGTGGTGGGCGTTGGTACGTGTGGCGCGTGGGGATTCTGCTCTGCCTCCAATGCTTGCTTTTCTTCCCCCAATTTTAGCACAAACCGGCTTGCTATCTACAACTGATTCGTTCGTATGTATCGTCGGCCGTGGGTGCCGTCCGTCAGACGGACGTGTCGTGCCGCACTGAACCAGGGCGGTTGCAGTCGGCCGCGCTCTGACGCGTAACGTGGCGGCGCTCTCGGCGGCGCCCTCGGCGGGGCCCTCGGCGGCGCCCCTGGGGCGTCACCGGCCGTGCCGTGAGCTGTCGGTGGACGCGCGCCGTGTACGGCCGGGCCACACGCGCCGACGTGGCGTGCTTCGCCAGCCTCGCCCCCCGTGTCTCGGGCTTCACCGCTGACCTTGCGTGCGGCCATGTGTGCGTGTGTGAGTTGCGGCTGTCTGTCCGCCGCACGGTGGCGAGAGGGGGAGTAACCTGGGAGCAGTACGCCAGGCCGTGACCCGTTCCTTACGCCTGCCCGGCAGCGGAGGCGGTGACCGGAGGTGGCCGCGGCCCGGCGCCCGCCGGCCAGCCATGGACTCCATGGACGGACAGGCCGAGCCGCCGGCCGCTGACGTCGGCATCGGACCAGCGCCCTCAGGTACGGCCCCCACGACTGCACGCCCGAGCCCCGGCCCCAGCCCCGGCCCCGGCCTCGGCCCCGGCCCCGGCCCCCTGCCCCGGCCCCGGCCCCGGCCCCGGGCCCCAGGCCCCGGACCCCGGACCCCAGCCCCCAGCCCCCAGCCCAGCCCCGGCGAACGGGCGCCGCACCCGGCTCGCCGCGCCCCCTGTGAGCCGCTCCTGGCCCACACTGCGACATGGGTGCCGCCATAGACCTGCTCCACTAACTCCGCGGAATGATCCTCGAACAAGCCATCCGCCCCACTATGTCCACTCAAGTGAGACGAGCTCGGACACCAGCGCCGGGCGTCCCCGCAGGCGGCCGCCGGCGTGTTCGTCGGCGTCCGATTGCCGATTTGTCACAGCCAGGCCGCCCTCGAGGCCGCTCTCATCTGACGGCGCGGCCCCGGCCCGGACGGCCCGGGAGCTGTCGGCGCCGCCGGGCCACCAGCTATTTATACCGGCGTGCAAAAGCATCCAGCTGGCGCATCTATTTTTAGCCGGCGCTACAACGAAGTCCGGCTGCGTCGCTCGCCCGGCCATTGGCCGCCGCCGCGGTATTGATCGCTGCAACGAGGGCGCTGATTGGCGGCGGCGGCGGCGTCGGCGGCTGCCTGTTTACCGGGCGGACGGCGGCTGACCTTCGGCGCCGGCGGCAGTGGGCTCGGGTGCGCGGCGGCGGGTCGGTGCGGCGCGACGCGACGCTCGGCGGCACGGGCCGGTCTGTGACAGGGGCGTGCGCGGCGGCTGACTGCTGGCGCCGCCAGGACACCGGGCAGGAGTCGGGGAATGCAGGTGAGCGCGCGCGGCCAGTCAGCGCGTCTCAGAAGCGTCTCGCGGGCGGCGGCGGGCGGGCTGCGGGAGCGACGCGAGCCGCTGCAGTGTTTCGCCGGCCCTGTGCGGCCGGCGGAACTACTGCCCTGTACGTCGTGCCTGAACGCTGGGGAGCATGGTACCAGTCGCTCGAATTTGCGAGGTGGTTTGCTGCCCGATAGTGGTCGTAAAATGCACGCTATCGCGTTTGCCACGTTCAACACACCGATCAGATCCGAGTGTTGCCCCCACAAGTCCGACTCCCTCCCCATCTCATGAAGTCGTGCGGCTGCTCAGGTGCGTGTTGTTGCCCGGTTTCTTGCCAGCAAGCTCACGCCGTTTGCTGCAGCCCCTCAGTATCAAAGTGTTGCAGTTCCGCGGGATCGGGCTGCTTCTCGGGATGACCGGCCCCTCGTGACCCGCATGACCTCCCGCCAACCGGTGTGCCCGGGACCGGGCGTCGCCGGTTTTCCCCTCCCAGCGGCGGCCCGGGAGAGCACCACGGTCACATGTAACCTTCGGGTGCCAGAGCGGTCTTGAACAGCCATCTTTCATTGAATGCAGTCATCGATCTGGTAATGCGCATCAAGTTCTATTCATGTGATATGGATCAACGTTTCCTGCTGTGGAAATGCTGCCGAGATCTGGGGTTCAGTGTAAGGGTTTGCTTAGAATAAGTTGCAACCTATTTTGAAGCAGTTCGGACGGCAGTGACGGAGATACTGTCGTTCCACCGAGTGGCCACATTAGTGCACACATGCCTCCTCCATGAGTGCCCGTAGTGCGTTGGGAAGGCGGCACTCACCGGCCGTCGGTGACTCGGGCCACACCATCATCCACCACGTCTTGAGGTTGGTCGGGGGCGCTCGCAACACTGATGACCGCAATCATCAGGGCTCGGCGAGGGCAGGCACACGATGGCGCGTGATCTGGTCGGGGCGCGCGTGCGAGCGGCCAGTCCCGGCCAGGGCCACGTCGCGCGGGGCCTGATTCGAGCGGGCCCGGGCCGGGCTCAGCGCTCTTCCAACTGCACCTGGCCGGCCGGCGGCACCCAGGCAGGTCTCCGACCACCCCCGGGGTTCTCGTGGTTGGTGATGGGCTGGATTTCTTAGGTTTTTGGTGCGTGTGGCTTATGTTTATTAAGTGCGGATGGTTTATTTCACGTTATGATTGGCATGCGTGGAGCCGCGCCGTTTGTGCTGCGCTCCACCGGGGATCGGGAGGTGATGCAGGTGGAAGAGCCCGCGCATTGGATGTCAGGAAGTGTTGCTCAGCGTTACACCTCGAGCGACGCGAGGAGACATCGTTAGAAGGCCTTCGATACGAGCACACGGGATCATGTAAAGCACTTGGATGGTTGGAAGTGTCAGTAGCGCTGGCGTGTTGCTGTGCCAGCACGTTTGAGCAGGGCTGGAGTGGTGTCGGCGTCTGCTGCTTCAGCCCCGGTCGAGCTGTGCTCGTTTATTAGCGGCCCTCGCTGTGTCGTGCAGCACTAACGGCTTTCGTTATGTGCTATCCCAACTGACCCGGCATCGCGGTCGAGCAACCCGTGATTATCTCGTGTCTCGATGTGCGATCGTCTGCGATGGCTGCTGACTCACGTGGCACATTCAGCAGCGCGGCCTCTAGAGGGCCGGCTGTGTCAGCTGGCGTCTCACCGACTGACCTTCCTCGGGGGAGAGCGGGGTGGTGCGAGGGGCGAGCCCGGACAGGACGCCGCGCCCCACCGACTGAGGGACGAGCCTGGACAGGACGCCGCGCCTCGCCGACTGACCTTCCTCGGGGGAGAACGGGGTGGCGCGAGGGGCGAGCCCGGACAGGACGCCGCGCCTCACCGACTGACCTCCCACGAGGGAGAGTGGGGTGGCGCGAGGGGCGAGCCCGGACAGGGCGCCGCACCTCACTGACTGAGGGACGAGCCCGGACAGGACGCCGCGCCTCGCCGACTGACCTTCCTCGGGGGAGAACGGGGTGGCGCGAGGGGCGAGCCGGACAGGACGCCGCGCCTCACCGACTGACCTCCCACGAGGGAGAGCGGGGATGGCGCGAGGGGCGAGCCCGGACAGGGCGCCGCGCCTCACCAACTGACCCCCCTCGAGGGAGAACGGGGTGGCGCGAGGGGCGAGCCCGGACAGGACGCCGCGCCTCACCAACTGACCCCCCTCGAGGGAGAACGGGGTGGCGCGAGGGGCGAGCCCGGACAGGGCGCCGAGCAGCACCGGGGCGCCGGGGTTTGGGTTGTGCTGCAGATGTCCAGATACGAAAGGACACGGGATGACAAGGAGCAGGTCTGCGGTTCAGGCTGCAGGGATGGCACGAGCGCACGAGCACCTGAGCCACATACGGCAGAACTGGCTCGGATCAGGGGCCGTGATTGCCCAGTGTTCAGTGCCTTCGGTTTCCACGAGGGGACCCGGGTCCCAGCCCCGGTCGCGCTATGACCTCTCAATGTTGCTGTGATCGCTGCAGTCGCTGGCACTCCATAAAAGGCCTGCGCTTGCCGTTCTTTAGGTAAACGAAAAAAGCACGATGGATTGTTGGTAATATCGCTATCATTTCACGACTCGTTGGCCGCAATGATCTCGCGCCCGCTCTTGTCTAGCTGATGGCAGGAAAGAAAGGCGGAGGTTGGCTGGCCTCCGTTTCGCCCCCTTGACCCTATGGGCGACCCTGTGCCACTGGGGTGCTGAGCCCCATCAGTCGCAATCGCCGCGGCAGATATGGCGTGCAGCCGCAGCCGCACCCGGTCCGGCGTCATCTTCAGCGCACGCTGCTGGGCTTACCGAGAGGTCCGCAGTGTTTTTGGATGGCTCCCGCAAGTGAACTCTTTGACAGGTGAACACCTGAACAGCAAATATGCATGACACCACGGGTGCCACCTCAGCTGCTTGCATGCCACCGCGCCACCTCACCGGCGGAGTTGGCCGGGCCACCCCGCGACCGGTCTGAGCGAGCCTCGGACTCTCGGCCCCCGGTCCGGGGCGTCGCCTCTGGCGTCCAGTGTCGGGCCGCCGGCTCGGCTGCGTCGCCTCAGGGCGGAGGAGCCGCGCCGACACGCTCCCGCCAGGCCGGCTCGGCTTTCTCGTTATGTCGCTAGGAGCCGGCAGCCGTCATCGGTTTGTCATCTGACCGTCACAGGCCGCCGGGCGTGGGCGGACTGCGATGGTGTCCCGTACCCCGTCGCCCACAGTCCGTCCATCGCTGTATTCTCGGCCCCTGATTGGCTGCTGCGGTGCGTCCTGGTGCGGCGTCCTGCTGCTGGCTGCGGGACCTGGGCCACCAGGGGGCGCCCGACTGTTGGCTGCGGGACGGGGGCAACCAGGGGGCGCCCGACTGTTGGCTGCGGGACGGGGGCAACCAGGTATGTCCGACTGCTGGCTAAGAGACGGGGGGAACCAGGGGACGTCCGGCTGCTGGCTGCGGGACGGGGGCAACCAGGGGACGTCCGACTGCTGGCTGCGGGACGGGGCAACCACGGGATAACCGGCTGCTGGCTGCGGGACGGGGGCAACCACGGGATAACCGGCTGCTGGCTGCGGGGCTGGGGTAGCTACGAATGTCTCGCTGCTAGTCGAGCCGGATGACCGAACTGATTTGATTGCACGGATCGAGGTTTGATCGAACTGTATATTCATTTCGGTCGTCATTAGCGATAAAAACAACACACAAAAACACCTCCCATCATCAGCAGGAAAAAAAATTGTTCGACCAGAATGGACACTTTTTTTGGTTCTGGCATGGTCGTCTACGCAGTTGCCACCAAATGCAAATATAGCTTGTTCACCTCGTTACGTAACGTGTCGCGCCATGCCCGAGCGCTATGTCAGGCGCGGCGGGGCGTCGTTCCTTGCCAGCGCAGTATAACTTAATTTGTTTCTTTCGTGACAGGCTGCGGATAAGGAGCTTGTCACCCCGGAAATGTATGGGCGGCATGCGTGGCGCGGGCGCGGGGGTGGGATGAGGGTGGGTGTTTATGACTGATACATTGTCGCACCACGCGGTGCTTTGCCGGGCTGACAGCACTGGCAGCTATCTTAGTCAACTCAGCTGAGGCCGGGAGCCGACAGGTCAGAAGGCTGGCATCTAAAAACAGCAAGTTTTGCCTGCTGAGCGCACGCAGCCTGTAGCAGTTTTCGTATACCCATCCATACAGCCTATAGTAGTCCCCGTGTACCCACGCGACCGGTGGCTGTTCCCGTTTACCCGCGCAGCCTGTGGCAACCCCCGTATACCCGCGCAGCCTGTGGCAACCCCCGTATACCCGCGCAGCCTGTAGCATTCCCCGTATACCCGCGCAACCTGTAGCAGCTCCCGTTTACCCGCGCAGCCTGTGGCAGCCCTGTATACCCGCGCAGCCTGTAACAGCTCCCGTATACCCGCGCAGCCTGTAACAGCTCCCGTATACCCGCGCAGCCTGTAACAGCCCCCGTATACCCTCGCAGCCTGTAACAGCCCCCGTATATCCGCGCAGCCTGTAACAGCCCCCGTATACCCGCGCAGCCTGTGGCAGCCCCCGTATACGCGTGCAGCCTGTAGCAGCCCTCGTACACTAGTGTCCCAGCGGCTGGAGTGAGGCCTGTCCAACGCCTTTGGGCCATAGCTCAGCGATAGCAGTGGCGCCCATTGGTGCCGATTTTCACTCATAGTTAACGTGTCTTGTAGCCAAAACAGATTCGGCTGAATGTTTATGCTCGGGATGGCCTGACGTGAGTTTGGTCTGATTACAAACTCACATCTCGGCAATGATCGATTGCGTCAGTCGGACTTTTATATCGAGCTGGACTGTTTTGTGGTCTGAATCGTGGCATTCCAGATGGCCACCCATCTTGGGAATTTGCTCGGATTTCGCCGCACGTGTCAAACATACGAGGCCCCGTCCGACGTCCTCGGGGTCCCGCGCGGCTCTGGCGGGGATCTCGGTCGCCGCCCCCCGCCAGCCTGCCTCAGGGTCCCGCGCGGCTCTGGCGGGGATCTCGGTCCGCCACCCCCCCGCCAGCCTGCCTCGGGGTCTCACGTGGCTCGGGCGCGGACCCCGGCCGCGTGCAGGGGTGGCCGCGGGCCCTCGCGGCTGAGCCGTACTCTGCGGCGGCGCGGCTTATTCCTGGCGCGGCCTCGGCCGGCGCCGCTCTTTGTGGCGCAGCCGCCGGCTCGAGACGGCGCGGCAGATCGACCGGAGCGCCCGGTCGACTATTAATAGCCCATGGAGCTGTAAAACGGGCGCCGCCGCCGGCCCGCGCCCGCGGCGGCCCGCCGCGGGTGGGGGGACACTCCTCTGGCCACCGTGTGGGGGCGGGCTGATTGGGCTCTGTAAGATGGGCAAGTCCACGCAGGCGACTCTCACTCCGTGGGTTTGCTGCTCTCGTTACTGCGTTTGGTCAGATTCAGGTCTGCTGGCTGCCCGTGGCTATTGGTGTAGTCCTATGGCCTCTGTTCCATGGCCTTGGTGAAGTCCAATGGATGCAGCGTGAGGGAGAAATGCGTGTGGCCCTGTGCGATTGGGCCTGAGTTGGCTGGGCCAGGGAAGCGGAGCGGGTGGTGTTCCGGGTCATCAGTACCCTCGCGAGATGAGGTGCGGGTGACGACCGGGGCCGCCCAGGAGCCCGGCGTCGCCAGGCAGCCGGCAGTCCCCCTGTGGCACGGCTCAGCGGTGCAGGCAGGACAGGGCGGGGGCGAACGATGACGGCGCCGCAAAACAATGCACAGCGTGGTCACTGAGGCTGCCGGTGTCGTAGTCCAACAGCTGAAGGCCAGGACCGGACAACGCGACGCGACCTTGACTGGAGGGCGCCATGATGCTGCCGCGCCTACGACCCATCAACAACGGCTGCGGCGTGGTCTCCGGTGACGCGCGGATTGAAATGGACAGACGCCCCACCCCTCCTGCCCATGCGCTGGGAAGGGGTACTGGGGCAGAACAGGCAGCAGCCACGCTGCTGGCCGGAACACTGAGCCCGGGGCATGTGGGGACGACTGGGACGACGCCAGACGCCGTTGGTGGTGGTCTGCTGTATGCAATGGCGCGATCGCCAAGCATCGCAAAGATTCCGCGATACTGCTGGCTGGCCTTGGCTCGCCATCGGCCGTACTTATGTCTAAACTACGCGTCGGCACGTGTTGTTACTTGATGAGCTTCATTCGATCAGAATGGTGCGGAGGCCCAGTGAAAACAAGAGGCATAAGTAAACTAATGCAGTCATCGTTGACGTGCATTTGCAGGACGTCGGGCACGAGCACATTGCCGGGTTTTCTTGCAGGGCCGTCAGTTCAAAGAAACAAACATCTGACATAAGTATCTGTAATTTCCCCGTCTGGCTGCCAAATGTCCGACGATCTAACTAGTCGTATCCAATCGTAAAGTTGCGGAAACGCAGCTGAAATTTTTGCTTGTCTAAGTACAAATAGTGCTATTCTAGACTTCTTGTTAACCTGAGCGCGCAGGATTGAAGGCGTGATGAGGGCTGGCATAGCCCTGAAAAAGTCCGAAGGCTAGTGACGGAAATTGCTCCTTGTGTTGCACTTGTCTGTTCGGGCTCGTTCTTTTTTTCTCATGTTCTTTGGAACGCTTTTTCCGTTTGCTTTTCCTTTTTGCGACGACCGACCCCTGTCAGGACCGAGAAGTAACAGACTTGCGTGCCCCCTCCCCTCGCTTTCCTTCCCTTCCGCTCGCCTCCAGCCGTCTGAAAAAGAAAAAACAAGGCAGTGCTGGCGTGGAACCGTTACTAGCTAGAACGACTGATAATCAACCTATGTAATACAGCTACACGCGGCTTGTCGTATTGAGCCATTATACGGGGCGAGCCAGGTCAGGACGTGCAGGTGAAACTGTGGTTTCCATTCGGTTCCGAGGATGAATATACTTTTCCAAGATGATTGTATTGCTGACCACTGTCGTTTGATAATAAAATATTGGGCGCGTTTCACGGCCTGTCGCATAGCAAGTTCTGCTTCAGTTCACGTAGTGCCTAAGCTCATGCCAATTTGACGGTATCTACGACCTTGTGTGACCTATTGCACATATAGCAATCAGGTGCGTGTGTTTTGGCTTCGGCATTATCCTGTCCGATGTCTCTCAGATTGCCAGTGGCCATGAATGCCGCATAAGATTGTTGACTTTTCCGGAGTTCAGGAAGGTCAATGATCTGTGTCCCCCGACACCGTCCACCGGCACTTTATGCTTCACGTGGATGTGATTGGTGTGTTGGAACGGGTCGGGGTGTGACGTCAGTGCGATTATATGACTGTGCGTCTGGGAAACTAAATGTGCGCGGTGCCATTTCCTGCGGTGGCCGCCTTTCCTGCCAGGGTGAGAGGCGGGCGACGCCATGCAGCTTTAGCGGCGCAGTGCGTCGCAAGGCCGCGATCGCGACGGTGATAAGAGTTGGCGGATACGCATGGCATTGGCAGATACGCGTGGTATGCATCCTCGCGAGCCTTGCCAAACTACAGGCTACCTATCCAGGCTATACATACGTACAGACATACATACATACATGCATACAAACATACATATATATATACATATATATATATATATGTATGTATATATATATATATGTATATATATATATATATATATATATATATATATACATATATATACATAAGGTTGGAATTGGTGCCAGCCTGTGTGGAACGAAATCATGTTCAGTCGCTGCAAATTTTCAGTTCCATCTTATTGTTCTTTGCTATATCTGAAGATTGTCCCCTTTCGTAGAACGTCATTTATTTGATAACTGTATGGAGCACTCACCGCTCTTGATAATCGGTCTGCTTCTGGTGAAGCCTCAGGGCCAGCTATGTCTAAAAATAACACTGGAGAGCGTTGCTGCAGCTCCAGCAAAGCACAATGACCAAACTGAATTTGATTGTGTTCAAGTCCACATCGCGCAGTAAACGTTTCGGCACCGCGCTCCGTTTCTTTCTTTGCAGCCCAAGGTTTAATTTCTGGAATGAGCGATGATGGCCCATACGAGGCGTTCAGTTGATGTATTGATGGTAGCCTCCGCGGCTGTACGCTGGGAGTTTTGCTCAAAATGGGCATGAAAAGTGACAATAAAGATAAAAGTTACCTGCGAACACTAACGGCCCGGCCTTTGCCTCAACTGAAGTGGAGTGGTCACAATGACTTCCACCATTGGTGGGTATGAATGACGCCAGCAGAAATGAACTTCGTGATTGGCGTTGCGGACGGCGTTAACTATTCAGCGAGACGTGCATTGTTCGAAGGTTGAACTTGTGCCCCACGAGGCCTCGTGATGTGTCGCTGGTGTATACCTGCTTTGTAAACAGCCTTGCAACGAACCGAGCATCCAAACACGCCATGTTTCGCAAAGCCAAAGTGCGCTTCGAAAATGAGCGCCGCTAAACACCAAAGGGACGGATTATAGCCATAGTACGCAGTTTTTAATTCGCCCAACCTCGTATCTGTTTTTTTTCTTAAATAGTGTTTCAAGCTCCCTTAGTATGTGTTGGGTAACCATTTTGGTCAGTTAGGGTATTGCAAACATTTCGTAACACGGCTATTATAAAAGCAAGCGAAAGAAAATTATTACTTCCGTAGTGGTGAGCGGGGAGTTTAATGACATTTCTTATGTCGGGGGAGCTACTTCAAATAGAAATATTGAGCTTGTCAGTAAGATTTAGAGAAAACAGATATTCCGGATCGCATAGGGCTCGTCTGATTTGAATAGATGTGAAAAGTACGAAAAGGCGAGATGCTCCCTTTAGTACGTTCATATGTGACCAGACCTTTTGGCGGGTCGTATTGTTAGCGTCCCGTTCTTGTTTTACCACGGCACTGATGCCTGTCCGGCGTATCGTTGACACGGGTGGGGACGGCGCGGCGGCGTAACAGACGCGCTGGGCCCGTGACGAGTCTAGCTTGGCGTCACGGCCGCCAGCTGTGTGGCGCTCCGGCCCGCCGCCCGCCGTCAGTCCTGCACCGCCAGTGCCCAGATGGTACGGACGTATAAGGCAGCCCTATGGCTAGCCCATGAAACGGGCCTGCCGAGAGTTGTTCCTGAGGGAATCGTGCTTACCGTATGCGCCCACTCACTGGCTGCCAAAAAGTGTGATGTTGATAACGATGCATCTGCTACCTGAATGAATGCTCTGTTGCGGACGCATCGTCATCGATATAATGTATAAACAGCTAGACGTGGTCGTTTTTTAGACCTAGGCGGTTCCGTTCTGTCAGGGTTGTCCAGGTGCCTGGCTTGTGGAACTCGGCCGAAAGCTTGCCATTGGCCAATGGAATGGCTGCACCCGTGGCTAATCCGCCCCCGTCCTGTTTTCAGATACTGCCGCGCACAAGTCACCAATGATGGAAATAAACTCCGCCTTCACGCATCTGCCTTCTAAACGTAGGTGTCGGTTATTGCGCCTGCCTCGGTTGTATGAGTGTGCTATGCATCGATCGGTGTACACTGTCGGCGCCGAGGGCACACTGCTCACCTGGGCTAATAACCCGGTCGAAGTTGTTATCTCCGGCTGTTGGCCCGACTCCCACGCGGCGCCGGTGCACCAGTGACGTCATCACCAGCTGACGCTCGCGGCCGTGTTGCAGCGGATGTGAACAGCGGCTCGCCGGTGCTGGTGCGCTCCACCGAGGCTAACAACGTGGCCAACTCGTGGCACGACGCGTCCCGCCACGACGCCTTTCAGCAGCAGCTCCTGCAGGTGAGAGCGCGGCTAGCGCTGGCCCAGCGCGAGCCGGCCGCGGCGCGCTGCCGCTGGGGCTGGCGCTGCCTCTGACCCGCCGTCTCGCACCGGGGGGTCACGGCGAGTATTGAATCCCCCGTCGGCTGTGCCCCGCTGCCGAGCGAGGGACTAACTGGAGGGAAGGGTGGGAACTCGCCTTCTTGCGCTTGCTCTCGGAAGTGGTGATTGCTCTCGAAGCGTCCTTTGGCATTTGGTATGACTATAACTTCTGTTTTGGCCGGATCCCTCTCTATGTTTGGTTGTCGTGGGTGGCGCCACAGGGGGAGGAGTGGGGGGGGGGGGGAAGAGATGAGGGGACAGTTTGCCCACCTGCTCGTGGGCGGGTTTTGTGAAGCCTGTTTTGTTCAAGCTGATGGTTTCGTAGCTACACTTATGTTAACGAAATTCATAGTAAGGAGGCCTCATAGTTAAACTAGCGGTTACTAAGTGGGCCCAGAAGCCTTTTCTGCGAAGCCTTTTCTGCATTTCTGCCCGTTTTCCGGACCAGGAACCCCCATTATGGATCAGGCGGCCCATCCCCAGGGTCAGGAGAACCAGATTTTGTGTTATGGACGCCCCTGTGCTGGCCCGGTGGGTCCGCTATGAACCAGGATATAGTACATGAATACGCACATGCACATACATACATATATAATGCATGCATACACACATCCACACATCCATACATCCACACGTACACACACATACATATGTATAAACATACACATACATCATACATATATGCGTACATGCATATATATATATATATATATATATATATATATATATATATATAGTTAAGATGACCCTTATTCTTGATTTTTTAGTTTCGTACGTTTATTCACGTGGGTATTGTACACAGAGCTCTTTGATAAGGCAGACGTGTCCCCGGTGCCCCCGGGAATAGTTCACCGCCCAGAAGCGGAGGCGAAGGTTTCTCAGAAATGTTTGGGATGCAAATGACATGTTTTCGGCCCTTGTTTGTGTGCAACTGCATAGACCTAACGTCAATTATCTGAGATGGGGGGCTTGCAGCAATTAAGAGTTGAGTTACACCCATGCCCAGGAGGCCTCTTCCCCCCCCCCCCCCCTTGTGAGGTGGTGTCAATCTGTCCAGGAAGCCCCTGGAAAATGCTGCCTCCTTATCCAAAACCGGTGGTGCCCCCGTAGCTATTGTAATGCTATTGATATGTCTGGCTTTGTGGCCATTGTCAGATGTAACACTACAGGAAATAGGCCTCCCACGAGAGGTCATGGTTGCATCTGTACTTAGCTGCGATGGCAGGGGAGGGGGGGGGGGAATGTGAGAGACGGCCGAACTATGGCGGATGACGCGGTGGCGACATAGGATGGTACCAGCGGTGATATGTCAACCGCATTAGGCCCTGAGCAGACGCGTCGGTAGTCCTGATGTTCTAACACACAGCACGCGTGGCCTGACTCGCAGCCCGCGCGTGGCTGGACTGGCAAGCAGCGAGTATGGCACAGGCTATGGTGTTTATACAAGGAGGGTGGGGGCCTCTCCCACGGGTGGCGAGGTACTGGCGACGCGTGGCGAAGCCGGGGCGGCCCCACTGTCACATTGCCATTAGACTGGAACGAAATTACCCCGCAGTTCGGACCTTGCTGTGGCATTGGCTGGTGGGGAATATTGGCCAGTTGGGAAATTAGCACTTGGCTGGTGGGGAATGCCATCCTCACAATGCGTCATATGGAGTAGGTTTTGATCCCAAAGGCATTCGAACAAGTGGTCCTTGTAATATTTGTAGTAGAGAGTAATATACCCAGGAGGGAATATTGCGATCGTCGGATAATAAACGTACGGTCCTACAACTATCCTCATGGTAAGGACAGATCATTGTAGTGGCTCTTGAAAATTTTGCCAAATACATTGCAGCGATGTCTTTAAGATCGGGAGCCGGAAGCGGTAGGCCCAACCAACCCTAAAAAACCGCCCCAGATCAACGGGTAGTTTGACTAAAAGATTTCAAGGCGCCTCTGAATTTTGGAGGCGGACACCCCCGCTTCTGCAATAGGGTTTTGATCGATGCCTGCTACGCATTGGGAGAATCCCGGACGCTCCGTCGTGTGATCGACTGCGACGACGGTCCCATGCATTATGCATACCAAACAGCACCCCTGAGAAGCACCCACGTCAATGCCACGCCGACGCGCGAGTGCATGCGTACCCACACCTTGGCGTGCATGTCGAGGACGCGGCTGACACCGAGCGGCTCTGCCGCGCGTGTAGGGACTGTGACTCTGAACGTGTCAGGCACGCAGGAGCGTGGTCCTGTGAGGCCTCTGCGCGCTCACTGTGCTGCTCTCACTGCAGCGGCCAAGATCGGGAGCTGTCCGCCAGTGGCTATGATTGTGAGGCTGGTGCGGTGTGAGCGATGAGACGCCGTCGGTGATGTTGCGTCTGATTCGGGGGCAGCGTCGGGAGCCGTGAGAGGGCGACGGTCAGGAGCTGAGCTGTGACGGGAGGCTGTCACAAAGGCTGGGGTTCCGTCAAGATGATGTTGCTGGCAGTGAAAATGCCATTGGGATTCGTTCCATATTCATGTATGACGAAGAGTGTGAACAGACGGTCTCAGCTTCAGTAGATTGCCTTGGAAAGCTGACTGCATCTCACTATGAACTGCATCTCACAGACAAGCTAGGTTACCTTCCTGACGCATACTCACGAAGGTTGACGCGTGAAGAAACCCGACGAAAGAGGTCTGTCCGCGCACTTCGAGCTAATCTGTCACTTTGCCCGACGTTGGCTCGCCGTTCAGATATCGAACGAGCCGCGTCCGTCCGGGCATGCAGCTTAAAACGCTAGGCGTGGGAGCACGTAGGGTGACCGCTACTGGCTGCAGTGTGGTAGCGTTCTGGGACTGCGGGGTTGGCGGCAGACCGTCCGCCACCAGACCGTCAGGTCCTGGATTGGACTCTCCTCGCGGGCTGTTTTTCTGCTCCCCCGCGACACGCGGCGCGAGTGATCAAGTCGCCAGCGCCACAGCAGCACTGTGCGTCAGCCGGCGGTGGCCGGTCGGGGTGTTGCGTTGCCTCGCGCTCCGGCCGTGTCATCGGGAGATCGCTGCCGCCGATCTCGCCGTGCCGAGGCGCCCAGCTGATGTCCGGGAACCGTTACGCCTATTCACAGCACGCGAGGATGGTACACGGCGGCCCGTTTTAACGCGGGGCACTCGGCGAAACGGCCGCCACTTTGCCAGGTGTTGTTGCACGGCCAGTTTCAGAGGCGGCGGCGGGTGGCGGGCGCGCTGGTATCGGCTCTGGGGACGCGGCCGCGGGGGCCCGCGCGTCGGGACGGCCCCGGCCGCCGCCGCTGAGTCTGTGTGGTCGCCGGAGCTGTGGTCTCCGGCCGGCTGTCTGTCGGCGGCGCGCCGCTCGCGCCACTCGCGCCGTGGCGCGCCGCGCGCTCGCCCCTGTCAGTGTGACGCCCTCGTGGGCCGCCGCGCCGCCACCGTTACAAGGCTGTCCTCTCCGCTCTCAGATGGGGTCGGTTAACAAGGCGATACCGGACGATGTGCTGCGGGTGAGTTGGTCCGTGTGTATGTGTGTGTGTGTGTGTGTGCGTGTGCGTGTGTGTGCGCGTGCTTGTACTGTGACGTCCGGCGCAGTCAGCTAGCCCGCATGCCCCGCTCACGCGTTCGGCACGGAGTTTGGTGTGCCCTCTGCCGGCTGCTGTCGACCGCATGCGCACTAAGGTGTGTCGACGGAAACAGATCATGGTGGACCCATGTTTCCCTGGCGCGCACAAAGAAGAGCGAACTTGACCGAGTTGGTGGAAGAAACATGAAAGCTCTAATGGGCGGTTGAAGTTCTACCACTGACATCTGGCACTGGCACGGGCACCTGGCGAGTGGTTTGGGAGCTGCTGGCCTCTCTCCTGCCTTCAGGGCCAGCATCATTGCGATCTGGCACGGACCTCTAGCCTCTGTCTGATGATGTCTTTATATTTCCCTGACTAGCTTGAATGGTTGCGCTTTAAAAAAAAAAAACAACATCAATGAGTTTGCCCCGCTGTTAGACCTACGCCATTTCAGGGGCTTTCCCGTCTTCCGCTTCGTTGGAGCGCGGCTGGTGCGTCACGCCGTGCTGATTCCACGTTTGGTATGCTAGGCAAAGCGCAAAGTAGAGCGGTATCCGGTGTGTGGTTTACGTTGTTTTTTCTCTGGACATTTGAAGCCATCGCGTGTGGATGGCCGTCAAGTCAGGGCAAACGAGGTTAGGCCTCAGTTTTATCGGTGATTTCAAACCCTAGGATGACCTCAGATGCCCATGGCGTGCCCCGCACTGCCCCCGCGGCGGTAATGGCTGAAAGTTTTGACCGGAACCAACTGTGCTGTGCGCCGGGCATCTGAAAAATCAAGCAGATCCAAAAATTCAGTATCCAATAGAATAGTTAACTAGTAAGTCAAGAATGTAGAATCTAGAATCAGGCCAATCTCTGAAATGGCAGTGCGTTCGGTGCAGTCAAGTCGCCAATGGTTGAACTGCAATTTCCTCCGCAAAAAAAGTTTTCTTCTTCCCAGCAGCGTGTTCAAATTCGTGGTTCCATGTGCACCCCACACAAACATGGCTGGCCCAGCTAGACTGGTGGACGTCTCCTCAGTGTGCGGTGACACACCCTGCGTCCCATGCATGTGGCGGCTACGGCGCCAGTGGCGAACTGGCCCTGCAGAGGTCAAAGGCACCCGGTCAGATCCTGCAGAAGTCAGAGGCACCCGGTCAGATCCTACAGAGGCCAGAGGCACCCGGTCAGATCCTGCAGAAGTCAGAGGCAACCCGGTCAGATCCTACAGAGGCCAGAGGCACCCGGTCAGATCCTGCAGAGGCCAGAGGCACCCGGTCAGATCCTGCGGAAGTCAGAGGCAGCCCGGTCAGATCCTACAGAAGTCAGAGGCACCCGGTCAGATCCTACAGAGGCCAGAGGACACCCGGTCAGATCCTGCAGAGGCCAGAGGCACCCGGTCAGATCCTGCAGAGGCCAGAGGCAACCCGGTCAGATCCTGCAGAAGCCAAAGGCACCCGGTCAGATCCTGCAGAAGCCAGAGGCACCCGGTCAGATCCTGCAGAAGTCAGAGGCACCCGGTCAGATCCTACAGAGGCCAGAGACACCCGGTCAGAGCCGGCGCGCACGGCTCGGCTGCTTCCACCGCGTTTTCGCAGGCTGACTGGACTTGTACTACACGGCTTTGTTGCACTGTTTGTCGGCTTTTTGTGGTCTTCGTTTCGCTAACGCATCTGCCTGTGCCCTGGATTTAACGCTGAATGCTATTTGAGTTATTTATGTTGTTGGTGTGCATTGTCCGTTGAGTTGTCATGTTCATTACTCTGTCCTAGATGTGGTGTTGTTTCCTCCTATCGGTATTTATTTTTCTTGGTCAGCGTTGTAAGTGGGGGCTACAATCTTACGCCACTTTTAGACCAAGCCGTGCACTTATACGAGCCTGGAACAGGTCAGTGTTACCTAGGATTGTGATGTTGACGTCCTCGATGAGTTGCGAGAATTCACTAAGCTGGTGGTCCGCACATCCCTGCTGGGTTAACTGATTATGAGGCGCCGTTCGAATATCGCCTTATGACACTGCACGCCATCTCGCCTGGTCCACTCATCACAGGCAGCGACTCTTATCAGCTTCATGTCGGCTGAGCCGAACTGTGTGAAAATGTCTGAGCAAGACGATTGCATTCGGAGCGACGGTAATCCTGGCAAAATTAACCGTTGCTTTGCCCACACACGGAGTATCTCGCACTTCTCTCACTGGCTTCGTTCGAGTTCTAAATGGCTGGACGTTCTGGTACCGTGAGGCCTCATTGAACAATGTTTTCCACGTGCGTTCGTAATACAGGCTGGGAACAAACCGCGGATGACCATTTGGTGAATACGTCATGCTTTTCGACAGCTTTTTATCATATCCGTGTCGCACACAGGATATTATGTATTCTTTATCCCGCTTGGTTGCGCCGGTCAGTCATCTAGAGAAGACAGAGATGATTTTAGTAGCTTGTGGGAATTCCCAGCACGTGTTCTATTTGTGCCACATTTGGAGACGCTCGCAGCGTTTTATGGGCTACAATTTCCTTGTTCATCTAAATATTTCAGATGATTTAAGCGGACATTTGAGCCCAAGGTATAACTTACATTGCAACGAGCAAGTCGTCTTGGATCCCAATTGGAGCACCTTCGAATATGTTTTACGTGTCACACCTCTTTTCATGACGTCACCGACTCTCGACGCGCGTCCGGCGGGCTTGAAAAAGACAACACAAACAAAATCGCCTGCGCGAACAGGCCGTTATATTGGGGTACGCAGCACACGCACTAAATGGGGCGCACTGCGTGCTAAGTGGGTTACGCAGCACACATCCACGCACGCCCCGCCCGGTTGTTCTCATGTGGCGGCTAACGGCAGCCGGTCAAGCAAGGTCAGCGTCGCTCGCCCGTGCGCCGGACGATCGGTGGGGGGCCCGCGAGTCGGATCAGACCGGCCCCCGGGACCGCGGGCGCGCGCCTGGCGCTCCGCCGGGTCTGACCGTTGGCGTTGTTTGTCATCGGTTGTCGGATGAGAGGTAAGGTGTCGCGGTGCCGGAGGGGACGGGGGAGGGGGAGGCTCTGTTCGGCAGGTGCGTCGCTAATGTGTGGGTCACCGGTGTAGGAGTGGGACCAGTGCAGGCACAGTTGGGTCGATGTGCACAGTGAGGTGTAGGTACACTGTGGAAGGATTCCGTGGCACATGTTTGTTTAACCAGGAAGGGTTAACGTGTCCATTGCTGCTCTACTGAAACGTGTTTACGCAAAGTCTGTCCCTGAGGCTTATAAGCGGCATGTAATGGCGTTTATACAAATGTCGAAAATGATACCCTCGTCAACTCAAAGTGAGCAGCGTTCGACATCGGGCTGTAATGAGTATGTTCGTCGGACGAAGATCGAGAATCTGCCGAATGGCCCACGGCAGGCATCTCGGTAGACTCGGTCGAGGTCTCGGCAGACAAACGCCTCGGTGTGGGATGTCGTCATAGCGTGGCGATGGTTTCGGCCCGAGGTTGGTAGTATGCTACCAAATAGAGAGGCACGCTGGGAACTCCAGAGGCGGTCGAGCAGGATGTTGCCACACAAGATCCAGCCCCATCCGTCATGCGACCCTTAGAAAGTTAGCCAAGAGTCGGAACGGATTATGCACAATTTGGCAGCGGCGTTGTCTGGCTCTGCCAGTAAGATGTCAGGGATCCGGAAACACCTGTGCTATCAGATGTGTTGCTGTGGAGGCCCCCGGGTCGCCCTCCTTGTTCGTTGCCTGCTGACTTTAGCTGACCCCTGACATTGAGGTCGGGCTCTTCTTGGCTCGATGCGGATGCCGGTGCACCGCTCTGTTCAAGTGTGATCTGATTCTGTGACACCAACTCCGGTGAGAAGTCGGGAGCACCGGGGTGCCGGCTAAACGCCCTCGTCATATGGACGCTGGGCGCTCGCCTCCACGTGCGGGCAGCGGTGCAACATCATACGCAAGGCACTGCTAGAAAGTGCCAGCTGCGTCCGGATGCGACGGACGCTGCTCAAGCATCCCCTGCCTGAAGGAGTCAGCGTGGTTGAAATTGTGCTGGAGCTTCACCGGGCGCATCACACACTAGTGGCTGGGGGTACACATTGAGACATTTCCACGTGCAGAGGGGGCCGATGCCAGCAAGAATCACCTGTTCGGTGGTCTGAGGCAGCGGTGGTCCACGGAAGGTGTACAGGTAGAAAATGGGTGCCTACGGATGATGCTGGCGAGCTTCGGGGAGCGAGCCCACTAGGTAGACGCCAGCCATGTAACCAGTCGCTGGTATTCCGCCCCCCCCCCCCCCCCCCCTGTCGTGTGAGGCAGTATTGCTGGGCTCTGACGTCACACGAACGTGCTTCCAGAGGCCGACCTTCGTCGGCTTGGCGGAGCGAACAAGCATCACACTCTGAGTGCATGTGGAACTCGCCGAGGTCTTGTGTGACCAGCTGTGTGCCTCCATATGATTAAGCAACCACAGCTATGGCTGGAGCGAAGTTTCATGAATGAAATGCTAAGGGTTTTTGCTCGTTTTTTTGTGAGTGACCAGCTGCACGACTGAGTTCCAGTACCAGCTGACCGGGGACCAGTGAACCGGCCGTGTGCTCCACATGTTAAGGACCACAGCTATGGCTGGAACGAAGCTTCATGCATGCAATGATATAGTTGTGTTTTTTTGCGAAATGCTTAGCACAAAACGCTCGAGGGCTCTGATGTTTCCGGGCAGGATACCCCGAAGCATTTGTATCTATCATAAGCCACACGGTGGCCCGGGGGAGGTTGCACGAACTCTTATAACGGGTGCCGGACATCCACTATGAGGCACTACTCGCGCCGGCTATGGACATTTGCGCGAAGGGCGTTTCCGTGCGGAGGATGTACCGTAGGGCTCTTTCTGTCCGCGTTCTCATCCGCCATCACATGTTGGGGACGCAGGTCCTCAGTGCGCTGGCAGGCTGATATCGGTAACATTGGGATCTTCGTGCGATGTGGGCGGCTGCGATGGTCATTGCCATCACAGTCAGGCCTCAAAACGGTGTAGGGAAGCCGAAGACAAAACAAAACGTCGAGTAGTGCGTCGCAGACCCACAACCTCTAGGCTGTGGTGAGACAAAAAGACGTAAGAACATGGGGACATCTGGCCAACAAAGAGCCATGATGTCCCATCGAAGTTGGCCTTCCTCAGGTTCCGCACACGTCCTCAAAGTTAATATTACCATCTGACCTGCCCGTGTTTAGCTATAAATGGGAGTTAAAGACCAATAGAACTTGTCCAAACAATTTTTGATCCTGCCAGGGAGGGGCTTGCTACAACTTCGTTTGACAGTCCATTCCAGTGGTTTGCTACTCTTTGGCCAATGATATCTGCCTCTTCATAGTTCTCCTCCTCTCTCGTGCTCAATGAAACTGGTTTCCTCTAAGTCTCCGCCTAATTTCCGGTGCTCCATGTAGATCTACCTCGTCGATCCCTCTCGTAATCTTGAATACCCCTATCAGATCCCCTCGAAGTCTATGCTAGTTCAGTGAATGCAATCCCAAACCTCTAAGCAAGGCATCCCAGGCCAAGCCATTCCCGATGCTGTAGGGAACGCCGTCTTACCAGTGGAACACGAGACAGTATTATCATCGCCCTATGGACATGAACCGAGGTTGGAATTATTCCTCGGACGGTAGGTCGTCTGAGTCAGCCGAAGTTCCAACAAGGATGTCCGCGATGAAAGTCCGCGGACTCCGCGCTGTTGCCAGGATCGTGGATTTCACAGGAACTGCACGGCATCACTTGGGTGCATTGCCGGGCAGATTACGTGGCGAATGGGAGGATCACGTCGGTGGACGTATAAAAATGATAGTGGTCGGCGGAGCGGATCTGGCCGGTGCATTCCCGGACAACGTGGGTGCAGGGCTGGAAGCGGACCTGTCTGGGGCGGGCTGCGTGACGCTGCGACGGGGTGATAACTGTGCTGTCACTCCGCGTCACCCGCCGTAGCGGTGAACGGGCGACTGCCGGCATGAGTGGAGCGGTGGGCGCCTGTTGACTGCGTTGCTCCCGGGGTTCCTCTGGCCGGCGCGTTCTGTCCGGCCGCCGCGTGCCGTCGTCCGCGACAGCTGGGTCTCGAGCGGTCGTCACGGGGTCACACGGGGCCTGCGTGAAGACCCCGTGGTTGGCGCGCCGCCTCCTCGCCGCCGCTGTCTGAGCCCGGCTCTGGGCCGCCCGGGCGCGTGACGCGGCTGCGGTTGGGCCGCCGCCCACTGCCACCTGACGACGCTGATGTAACGCCGCCGTGGCGCGCCGACGGCACCGCGGGAGGCCGGCTGGCCGCTGACCAGAG
>NW_023596461.1:10053960-10072026 GCF_011947565.3 Pollicipes pollicipes
ACCACCCGAGTCAGACCCCGCGTGGTTCGATTGGCCTGACTTTCCGGTTGGTCCCACGGCCGCCACATGACAGGCCCTCACAGCCAGCTTTTCCAGCCGCAGATTCAACGGGGGCGCGGGCGGCGGCGCCGGCGGGGCGCCACTGACCCCGCACCGAGCGGAGAGCCGTACGTAGTCCGCCAGCTTGACGTCGACCGGCCGGCCTGCTGGCGCTGGGAACGGCGCCGGCAGCGACCACACCAGACGTTCTCCGACTGAGATCGCGGTAGATGATGTGCTGTGGTGCAGGTACTCCAGCGCCTTGGCCACCTGCGGGCCGTGGGGGAGGGGGGGGACGTCCGGGCGTCACAGATCGGGAAGGCAGCGTCGTCGGAGGTACGGCGGCCAATGATCGAGCCCATTACAAGAGGCACGACCAGCCGCAAATGATTTTATCGCATTTGCGAGCTTATGCACAACCCCACTAAATAGATACCGGATTAAAAAACTCACTCACTCATCACTTTCTCACGCAGAGGTTAAGCAGCAAGTAAGAACTGTCCACAGTCGAAACTGATATTCCCCTGCAGACGATGATCAGAAGAGAGAACCTGAGCCAATCCGGCCACGTCTGACCGGAGCACCGACCTGCAGCAGGATCGTCTGCCGGGCGAGGGGAGGCAGCCGGGCGCCCGAGCGGCGGGTACTGGGCCAGCGTGGCGTCCAGCGCGCCCAGCGGAGCCAGCTCCAGCAACAGAGACAGGGGCTGGGCACAAAGCCCACAGCGGCACTGCCCGATACACGGACGCTCAGTCAGACGTCGAACACAGTCCGCGGAGAGCCAAAAAACGCCTGCTGGGCCTTCGGTCAGTGCATCACCTCCGGCCGCCGCCGTCCGACCCGTCCGCCGGACGCCGCCAGCGTCGACTCACCGATGTAGGGGTTGCCGCAGCGTGACCAGGATGTTGAGCTCCTGACGGCGGTGCAGTAAGCCTTGCAGGCGTACTGCAGCGGGTCCCGCCCACTTGCTCTGCGCCGCCTGCGGTGCGGGCAGGCGGCGGTTGAGGCGACCCGAAACCGGACAGCGCCCCGCTACACACGACCGCGTCTGTGTGCGGACCGCCGGCAAGGCGGCCCGACCAGTTCGGAGCAGCGAGGCTTTCCCAGCGCCCGGGCCACCGCCGGATCCGCGTCACACTCGCCGCGCGCTGGCGGGTCCACTCAGCGCGGTCCGGCGCCGCGCGCCCGCTCAACTTGTAGGCGGCCAGCGCCGAGGAGCGCGCGTCGTCACAGGGTCGCTCGGCTGCAGATCTTCACGCCACGTCCATCATCCTGCCGGCAGTGCTGTGGTCAGACGCTGGCGCAGGCTCACGGCTCAGTGGGACCATCTCAAACTGTCCACACGCTGACGTAACCCCTCTAAATCTGAGAGTCCGAGTGACAAGCAAAGTGAAGACCTACGTGCTGCTAAGGCAGTTTTTCAACCAGCATCTGAGCCCAAAAGTTTAAGTGGTCACTGGATCAGCCGGCCCACTCTTCTGTGACTATGAGATACTCCATAAGATACTTACGTTTGACATTTTTACCATTTTGTTTTAAAGATTTGGTCCGAGCTATTTTATTGAACACAGCTATAGAATCAGAGCCGACGCTAAACAGCGCTTGCTGTGTCAGCCCTGACCTCACTATTCTATCGTGACCAGGTCGCTATGCTCGGCGTGGCCCGCCTTACCCAGCGACGTCACCTCAACTCTAACGCGGGTCGCTGTGCCACCGGCCAGCAGGCCACCCTAGTCGGAAACACATAGCGAGCGCTTACAACACGAGCCCCTCCAGCCACGGGCGGTCAAATCGAAAGATAGGCGTTCCAACGAGCCGAGCTATTGAACCCTTCATTCACACAAATAACATCAGCATCGCCACTTCCGCTTGCATCGCGCACATGAGCGGCGGGCGGTCCGGCGCGGACGCAGGCGGGACGTGCCGGCCCGCGGGGAGGGCGGGGGAGGCCGGGGGAGGGGGGCTGACCTGCCGTCGTGGCGGCTGCGGCACGAGGCGCGGAACACGAAGCCGAACGCGCCGCGGCCCAGCATCGGGCCGCGCTGGATGCTCTCCGGCCGCACCAGGCGCCGCTCGCCCACGTCCAGGAACACCTGCACGGGGGCACAGCGACGGGTCACTCGGCTACTTGGTCACTTGGTCACTTGGTCACTCAGCCACGCGCACATGTCAAGGGGGGGGAGCAGACGACGGGCGCTTGACTAGATGCAGGAACTCCTGGCAAGGGGGCAGGTGGCGGGCAGCCGTCGGCGCCTAAAAACATCTGGGCAGGGGCACAGCTACCGAGCACAGACGATCAGGTCAAGAAACGGCACACTGAGGTACGGATTGCGGTCACTCGCCAGCTCCAGAAACAAACGACAGATGGACGGGCGGCGACCACGCCGACTGATCATCGTGCCAAAACAGAACGCTAACCGTACAGGTGAACACTCGGCGCGAGTCACACAGGCGCGACGGGGACGAGCAGGGGACCAGGAGCTGACGTCACACAGGGCACCAGCCGGCCGTCTCACAGCCGCGCAGGACACTGAAGGGGACAGCGGGGGACTGCGGCCAGCTGAGCGTGCCCCTCCCCGGCACCCACCGTGTCGGGCGCCACCTGGGCCAGCAGCAGCGGCCCGTGCGCCGGACACTGCACGTGCCGGCTGCTGTAGCTGACCAGGATGCACTCCTCCACCAGGAAGGCGTACACGGTGGGCGGCCGCGGCGGCGAGGGCGGCCGCGGCGGCGGCGGCGGCGGCGCCGGCTCCGGGCGGCCCTGGGCCGACGGGATTGCGGCTGGAGGGCGCGCTGTCCGGCCCCACCCCGCTGTCGCCGTCCGAGTGCTCGGACGCGTCGCCACCGCCCCGCTGGCGCACCACCTCCGGCAGCCAGTCGTCCTGCGGCGGCCGACGGCTGTCACAGGAGCGACACTCGACCGGCCAACGGCGGACCGTGTCACGTGACGCGACAGGGCACAGGCAGCGAACGGTGGACTGTGTCACGTGATGCGACACGGCACAGGCAGCGAACGGTGGACTGTGTCACGTGATGCGCCAGGGCACAGGCAGCGGACGGCGGGCTGTGTCACGTGACGCGGCAGGGTGAAGGCAGCGGACGGCAGACTGTGTCACGTGACACAGCTGGGTACAAGCGGCCGTCCCCGGATCACAGCCAACAGCCGGTCATAACCAGCTCTCTTTCAGCATACTGTCCGCATTTATCGACATGTTTTCCAACGTCACGGCCCTCATAAAAAGTCAGTGAAGCCACCAAACCAGTGAAGCCAGTGCAGCCAGTAAAGCCAATGAGGCTAGCGAGGCCCGAGCAGCAGTGCGCGTCGCCACGTCGGGGCTGCCAGGCCGTCGAAGGCCCAGCTCCGAGCCGCCGCCCTAGTACCTGGTCAGCGGGTAGAGTCGGCGAGGGGGGCGGCGAGGGCGGCGGCGGCGGCGGCGGCGAGGGCGGCGGCTCCATCCCATCGGCGTCGTCAGCGGCGGCCGGCAGGCAGGCCGGGCACGGCAGCAGCCGCGTCACCAGCAGCCGACCCTCCGACGTGTGTACGAACCGCGTGCCTGCCGGGACACGTCAGTAACGTCATCGGTGACTGCTGGGATAGGCCAGTGACGCCGCCAGTGGCTGTCGGGACACGCCAATGACGTCACCATACCAGTGACGTCACCGGTGGCTGTCAGACGAACCACGGATGCCGCTCCACTCGGCGGCGCCGCGAGCGTCACACGGTTACCGCTCCCGCAGTTTTCCGACTGCACCGAGCCCAGACCGGCCCAGACCTCATGCCCAGCAGGCTTGGACAATCAAAACCGCAGCAAGGTATCAACACAGACAGAGCGCTGCACACACGCAAACAAACCGCTGTAGCGGTCAACGGGGCTGGACATATCAACGAGAGCTGTTCGATCTTATTGTATAGCATAAGGCCAAGGATAGATTCAAACACCAACGCACAATAGGCTTGCGCATTGCCAGAATTGCTTTTCGCTTCAGATGGCGGCACCATAACGTTTTAGTCCATACATCGGCGCCATGGTATACCAGCATGTGGTGCAGCTTCCCATAGACCATATGTTAAGCCCACATCAGTTTGTAGACATGCTGCAGCGTACAGGGGGGGGGGGGGGGGGAGCAGTTGCCTAAACGAAAAGACACTGTATCTCTCTATACCCTTTATTCAGTGATGTGTCAGTAGGCCCATCCTCTTCACCAGACGGACGGCTGACCTCGAGAGATGGGTCCGTTGGAGCGGCCCCGAAACACACCCCGCTGACTATCCGGGTCATTTGATGGGGCAATTTAGATACCCGTGTACGCCTGGCCCACAAGAGCGGTGACACAGCAGAAGTCCAGCCGAGGAGGAGCACGGTGTCGTGGCTACACGCTGGCGCATCAGATGCAGGGCGCCGAGGGCTGACGGCACTGACCGAGCGCGGGGTACCAGTCCTCCAGCAGGGTGTCAATGTGGTCGACGGCCATCGCCAGCAGCTTGGAGGCGCACTCCGGGTTGGGCTCCAGCACCACCGACTGAATGCCTGCCGACGGGCCCGCCGTCACCGACTCGCCACTGACCAGCGCGTGCAGGGCTGCTCTAGCGCGCACCACTTCCACTACCGGTCGGTTATGACGTCACTCTGACAGGCTTGGCTAGCCCAAGGCTTCAATTGGCCTAAAATGGGGTTCATGGCCATGATCAAACCGTGAACCTCCGGCAGCCCGAAGACCCAATGTACCACGCTTGAACAGAACATGGTGTCGGAAACCAAACCTGGCTCCCAGATATCGAATGTGAGAGGCCAGTTTGGTGCGAACTGGGATGATCAACACCTGTATCGCCCCGCAGTGGAGCTATGTGTAACATTAGAATAAAAATAATAAAAATATGAAGTATAAAATCAGCATGCACTAACAGAGGCCGGTTTCGGAAACCAAAATAAGCAATCAGAGATTGTTTCTCAGTTCTTTTGCTCCGGCCTACGGTGATGAAAGCCTGTTTCTGAGCACTAAACATGCTTAACGTTTCGCGAAGTTAATGCCAGACCCAGATTCCTTACGTCATTCGCCGCGCAGTTGCAACGAAAATGTGGTGGCGTTTCATATCGGCCCCAAGGAAATAGCATGTACTGAATGGCAACTCCTGCTGTCCAACATTTACTTCAGATGAGCAGAACGCCCAGTCTGAGCTTCTACAGCAGCACGCTCCCGAAGGGAATCCCACCACCTCTGAAGCATTGGACAAGGGGAGCATGGCACGCTCACTCCGCGGTGTCTCGCCCCCCCCCCCCCCCCCCTCTGAGGCTGCGTGCGGGCGGCCTACCGAAGGCGGCCGGGTCATCCGCCTGCGGTAGCGATCGTCGGATGACAATGGTCTCGTTGGGTAGCGTCACCTCCAACACGGCCGCGCTCGAGGTCAGCACCTCCTGCCACTGTCCCTCCTGACAGGCCAGCAGTCTGGGGACACGGAGCGAGCGGTGTCAGAGGTGACCTCGAGGTCAGCACTTCACAGGGACACAGGACGATGGTTCAGGCCAACTTCAGACCGGCCAGTTCCTCAGACCGTTCATACTCTAAGAGACGTGTGGGTGTCTCCTGCCTGACGACTGGTTGCTGACAACGCAATAGTCGCCATAGGCTTGAACACGCTCCAAAGAGGCACACAGATGCCACAGCAACGCAATCAGACCACACGAATGCAAAAATAGAAATATATAACAACGCTGTACCTCGGCGCACTGGTAACGCATGACAAACAGTGTATCGCCCCCTTGCTGAACGATCGGTGTAACATTCCCTGGCAGCAGCCGCGCGGCCGGCACAGCGCCGGGCGGCCGCCGGGCGGGTCGCGGCGCCGGTACCTCATCTTCCTGTAGTCGGGCGAGTAGCGCAGGTATCCGAGCAGCTCGCGGATGCGGATGAGCGTGGTGTTGGCGTACTGGAGCTCGATGCCCGTCTGCCAGCAGCGCCACTCGGCCGGCCCGGCCAGCACCGACGACAGCACGGCGTCCTGCTGCACCTGGCCGGCACGCACCGCTCGCCGTGAAGACCAGCCGCGACTGCCGGCCCGCGCACGCCACACACCAGACCAACCGCGGCAGCCGGCCCGCACATGCCACACCCAGACCAACCGCGGCGGCCGGCCCGCACACGCCACACACCAGACCAGCTGCGGCGGCCGGCACGCACACGCCACACACCAGACCAACCGTGGTGGCTGGTCCGCACACACCACACACCAGATCAGCCGCGGTGGCTGGTCGCACACGCCACACACCAGACCAGCTGTAGCGGCCGGCCCGCACACGCCACACACCAGACCAGCTGCGGCGGCCGACCCGCACACGCCACACACCAGACCAGCTGCGGCGGCTGGCCCGCACACGCCACACACCAGACCAGCTGCGGCGGCCGGTCCGCACACGCCACACACCAGACCAGCCGCGGCGGCGGGCCCGCACGCGCACACACCAGACCAGCCGCGGCGGCCGGTCCGCACACACCACACACCAGATCAGCCGCGGTGGCTGGTCCGCACACGCCACACACCACCTCGCCCAGCGCTCTGGGCCGACAGACAACACGGCGACAGCACGCCAGGTGTAGAGAAGCTGCACCTTTGTACACCCGAGGATATGGAGCCCGCAAAAATGCAGTAACAAAGGTTGAATAGTGTACAAACTGCAAGACGTATCTTAGCACAAGTAATCTATGCAATCAGATTTCCGTTTCAAATGTTTCAAATCCAAAGGATGACTTCAATCAATTGAGATCTGATCTGACCAATTTTACATGAGGCACCATGCCACGAATTTAAAACGAGGCGACGACAGCTCTTCGTCCTGTAGGCCATTCAAGTGACATTAAGATCGCAGTTCATGTGCTGCACGAGCAAATACTGAGTGGGTCGGCGCTTACACCCGCCCTCCCCCTCCCCCCTCCCCAATTCTTTCATCGCCTCTTCCACCGCCAGCCGGAGGCGCCGCCCCGCCCCGCCTCACTCTTACGGTACCCCTACCGTCCGCAGCTCACCTGTCGCGGCACCAGGAAGAAGGCCCGGATGACGTCCACGATGACGTCGTCGGCCAGCAGGCGGGTGAGCAGGCGCGACCAGAAGCCGCTCGGGAAGTAGGTCATGATGAGGAGGCGGCGGACGGCGGCTTGGGGCACCGCTCGCCGGCTCACCGTACACTGGCCATCGGACCCTGTGGGCGCCGGCGACGGCCGCTCAGTGCAGCCGCACTGCCAGTGTGTCCGGACACCGCAGACGCAAGCTGATAGCATGCCCGGACACCACAGATGCCCGCTGCTGGTGTGTCCGGATACCGCAGACGCCCCCTGCTGGTGTGGCCGGACACCGCAAACGCCCGCTGCCGGCGTGTCCGGACACCGCAAACGCCCGCTGCTGGTGTGTCCGGACACCGCAGACGCCCGCTGCCGGCGTGTCCGGACACCGCAAACGCCCGCTGCTGGTGTGTCCGGATACCGCAGACGCCCCCTGCTGGTGTGTCTGGACAACGTAGACGCCCGCTGCTTGGGTATTTATGTCCATGTGATGGGTTGCGAACCACTCACGCAGTGCGGACGTCAGAGCATCGAACCCATCCCACGTGTATCGCGGCTTGGCAAATTCGGTATCGACGTCGAGACAGCCAACCCCAGACTGTGGCAGCATTCATCTGACTCAAAGTGCGTGCGTCGCGACCCCACAAAGCGGGCGTGGGCGCCGGACCCGAGAGCCCTGCGTCTGTTGGCGGGTGCGGGGCCGGACGTCGGCGTGGATAGCAGTTCAGTGCGGTCGGACGGACCGGCGGTACCTGGCGCCGGCTGGCCGTCGTCCGCGGAGCCGGAGCCGGAGCCGGCGGGGACGGAGCCGCCGGAGCCGCTGGGACCGCCGGGGCCGCCGGAGCCACCGCCGGAGCCGCTGGACCCCGCCACCGGCGGCGCTGCGGCCGACTTCTTCCGCAGGCCCCAGGCGCGGGACCGCACGGGGATCTGTGCAGTCGGGAGGGAAGGCACGTCACGGCCGCGGGCGGCCGCTGGCGGCAGCAGGGGCACGGCTCCGCGCGGTCAGCTGATGACACACTCTCGGAGCACGACAATGGAGACAAGTGTACCGCTTCCACGACGTAGTATCCCCTCACTCACATAGAACACGCAGTCACACCGGAGTCACAACAAAATCAGAACCGGTGGGTGAATACAACAGCACGCCGATGCAATGCCTACACGTGTCACGTAAATGGCATTTCACCCACAACAAACACGAGCAGAGCAGACGCCTAGCGCGCCCAGATCTACCGGCAGCATACTCCGTCGGGGCCAGAGGGTCGTGCCGGGAGTACGGCTGGTGTCGGCCGCCGCGTCGCTGGCGGCGTGACGGGTCGCGTTGTTAGCGGCGCGGCGTGCTCAACGGTGTTACGCGGTCGGCCGCGCCCCGGCTGGCGGCCGCCGGCCGCGGGCCGACCTCTGACCTTTACCCTGACATCCATGCCGGGCACGCCGCCACGCAGCATCTCCTCGGAGGGTAGCAGGCTGGGGATAAGCAGCGTGCGACCGTCCCACGTCACCGCCACCTCGAACTTGTCCAGCAGCGAGATCATGTACGACTTGGCGTCGGCCGGCGCGCACGTGGACGACTTGAACACCAGGGAGACGTCCTCCAACCGCATCACGCCTGCGGAAGTGCGGCAGGGCGCTGCAGGACGTCTCGGGCGGCGTCGGCGGCGACGGAGGCGCACGTGCGGGGATAGCCCGCGCGCACACGGCTCCGTCAAACCGCCGCACAATGCGCCCGGTCAGAACAGCTGCACGCGCCGGCACGCTGGCGCTCAGGCCCGACACGTCAACAGGGCATAGCTGTACTTCTCACAAACACGACACAAATGACCTATTCGCCGGACTTCTCAACAAAAGCATCGTAACGAAGCATAGCGGACGGCTCACGCACAAGGACACGGCGCGATCCATGCGCGCTTGTGATCCGCACACGACAGCGTGGTGCCATCCGCACACACGCGTCCTACGCCCGCCGCCGGCACCGGCGGGGCGCGTACCGTTTCTGGCGAACGGGTTGATCTCGCGCACAGTGACGACGTGGGCGAGCATGTCGCACAGCCACTGCGGGTCCAGGAAGTACAGGTCCTTCAGCGTCGCGTCGTCGTAGTGCAGCACCACACCTGCCACGGAGGGGCGGTCAGCGGGCGTGATCGGAGCCGAGGGGCTGGCATGCGTGACATCACCAGACCACGCCCACACCCACAGCTAGTCGAAAGGCATCAGGCTTGGGCAGGGACGGCATTTTACGACCTTTTCATGGTGACTCGTTGCGTACCTGTATATTGCTTTTAGTTTAACCCGACGGTTTGTCGCACCATATGACATGCTGCGTGGAACTCCAAATAGCGCATGTACCAAAGAGCAGCACACAGCAAGCCGGGGTGCAGAATGACTAACGGAAAATCAAAGCCCAGTATTGACACCGCTATGCTGATCACTAGGGGTTCCACCTCTGGCCGAGCCGGAGGACGCGGCGCGGCGTCCGTACCGTTCTCGTGCAGGAACGCCGTCGCCTGGTTCAGCTCGGCCGTGTCCCGGAAGCGCAGGTCGAACCGGCTGGCCATCTCGCGGATCACCAGGGCGCGGTACTGCTCGCCCCTCAGCACCGGGTCACGACCTGGGGTCAGCGGCACGTCAGCCGCACGGACCGGTGACCCGGGCACCGCAGCGCGACCGAGGTCAGCAGCCACCCGTCCGTCCCGCCCGCCGCCCGGTGACGACGGCACAGCGTCCTCACCCGAGGTCAGCCTACAGGGCCTCAGGCGCGTCTGCCACCGGGGCTGAGGTCACGGCTGAGCCGGCGCCGGGGGTCGGCGGCCCTGCCGGCGCGGCGCGCGTCCTCACCCTGGAAGTGACGCTCGGTCGCCAGGTAGGAGATGACGTCCTCCAGGGCTAGGTAGGTGGCCGGGATGCGCTGGTCCAGCAGCCGCTCCTTGCTCCCTGGGCCGACACAAAACATCTCGCATTGGTGCACGCCCTTAACATGTGGCTCAGTTTGGCAACCAGCTTATGCCTTACGTATGTAGTTAAGCACCTCAATTGGTGCACTCCTTAAGCATGTAGTTAAGTTCAGCAACTAATTATATAATTCATATGTTGCACACATGCGACTTGGTGCTCATGTTATTGGCATCATGCCTGTCCATTCTCGTTTACATGCTTTAGACGAGTTCTCGCCTTTAAGCACAACACCAAGGAGAGCGTGTAGAACACGCTCCGAGCGCAGTAGCGTGGGAGCCAGAAGCCGTCTTCAGTTGGGAAGCCCCGAACACCGATCAACCACAATTCCGAACGAAGCCACAAAAGTAACGCAAAACTTCCGCGTTGGCAGACGGCCTATTCCACTAACAAACAGGCCGGCTGCGGTCACGTCTCAGTGACGACAAAGGCGTATGGTTCTAAGCCGCATAAATACACCGGTTATCAGCCGCGCCAGAGACGCGAAGCTCCCTCTGCAGCTGTCCTCGACGGTAACGCCCCAAGAGGCGCTGCATCCCCTGCGTACCGGGCGACTTCAGGCTGTAGACGGTGTCGTAGATGAGGTTGCAGAGCAGGCGGATGTTGTGGCGGGTCTTGCAGCTGACCTCGATGGTGTCCAGCACGCGCGGCAGGCCACATTTGTCGGCGTCCACCAGGCTGATGAACCTGCCGTACCACCCACAGATGCCATCAGCACCGGACAACGGCAACGGAGCATGGGATCAGAGATGGCGCCACCCACAGCTGGCCAGCAGCACCGGGCAACGGCAAACGGATTAAGTCAAGACAGGCAGCTCCTCAACGAATCAGCAACACTGAGACAGGTTCAGGGCTTGTCATGTGCAAATCGGATAAATGGCTCATTTTAATGCATTCGAATCAAGCAACACTCACAGAAAATGTAGAAATCAGCTAACGCCAGAGGCAACAGAACTGAAAAGCCCCGGCACCAGGGGCTTTTCCGGCACCGGCACCCATCGTGTTGCAATGACTAAAGCCAGCTGCCAACCAGCTGATTCTTGCAAGAGAAATGACGCCACCCAGCGTTGGAATATACCATTGGACTGAGCACCAGCATTTCAAAACACACGTCTTACGGCGCGTCTGAATGCAGGACGGCCGTGACGTCACAGTATGATCATAACGGGGAGGGGAGGGGGGCACCACAGCCGGACGTGACGGCCGTCACGCACCGGTCGCGGATGAGCCGCTGCAGGTCCTCGCAGTAGTTGGCTGGGTACTTGTCCCGGATCAGGTCGTAGTGCGTGCCCACGATGATGACAGGCGAGTTGGGTGCGCGCGCCTGGCAAACAGACGGAGCGCACCGGTCAGAGACGGCCACAGCTGCCACCGGCGAGAACACGTAGCACAGAGCATCACCGCCACGAGCGCGGCACGGCAACACATTCATCATTCTATTTTTCAAGCATCCCACCTATTGCTGAACGTGTGTCATTGGGGCTTTACGAAGCACTCAGCCGCTGAGGCTATATGGCGTTGCCTGCCTCTCACCCTGACACGAAGGGCGGGCACCGCAGGGAGTCGAACCCCGTACTTCTGGTTTCCCAGACGCGTAGTGGTTAACGCAGACGCGTTTACCACTACACAACCGGCACCCCCTCTCGCTGAGCCGCGCGCTCCCCCAGACGAGCTCGTGCCGACTCCTAGCTCCGTCCACAAACTGATCACCATATGGATGAACGAAGCCCTCGGACACCGCAATGAAGCACCGCGGGTCGCATAGGCCGCGGGGGTGTGCTCGCGTGGTTCGCGGTCCGGCGCGTTCTCGGCCGGCACGCCGCTCCGGGCCGGACGGCCGCTGCGCCGGTGCGGTGGCCAACGCACCTGTATGTTGACGAGCCACTGCTGGATGTTGTTGACGCCCTTCTGACCATCGGGGATGCGCCATACCACCAGGTACAGGCTGCGCCGCGACAGGAAGTACTGGTGCGTGGCGTAGTACTCCCGCTGGCCGCCAAAGTCCCACGTCCTGCCGACACGGGCGCACACTCTGAGCCGCGGCCGACTGGCTGGCGCAGATGGCGGCGAGTGTGGTGCAGGTGCTCACCGTAAGTGGACGCCATGATAGGACGCCGGAATGAATGACGCCTCGGAATTTCGCCACGGAATGGCGACGGTGGGCCTTCGGAGGTGGCAAATAGTTCTGCCGCGTAGTCAGAGCGTCACGCTACCCGCTGGCTTTCCTTCGTGACGATGTGAGACTGACATCCGCCCTGCCTCACGTACGGAATCCTCAGTACTGATCCGAGCCACAGCAAGCAGTCTCCGACGCAAGCAGGTCAAACCAGGAGTCTCAGGAAATGAGGCTCGAAACAACGCCCGGTTTCAGAAACTGGCACTAAGACGGAGCGCAGACACATCGTCCCACACTGACCGCAATAGGACAGATCGGCCAAAGCCCGTCAGCAGACGAGCGTGATCAAGCCGGCAGCGAGCGTGACCCTACCCTGGCGAGCCACCTCCATCTCCATGTACGCCGTGGAGCACCATCTCCATCGCCATGCACGCCATGGAGCGTGCCCAAGTCGGGCGCCGTGCGAGGTCTCACCGGAACGTGACGGGTCCGTGCGAGCTGTGGCCGCGCACCCTCTTCTCGTACACCCAGTCCCCGATGTCGACACCCACTGTGCTCAGCGTCGTGCCCGTGGCCGTCTTCAGGTTCATGTTCTTGTTGCCCATGCGCTTCGCCCAGTGCTGAAGCGAAGCCAAGGTGGTGTCATTAGATGCGACGGAGAAGAAGCAGAAATGGCAACATTGTGAATGGTGCATTTTAACCCACCTACAGTCCAGCAAAAGTAATTCGCTTGCATACACATTTGAGAGTAACACTGAAACACCCAAAGTCCTGAAGCGTTTCGTTCCTTCATAGGGTAGCCTGCGCTCCCGCATGTTGCAGGTACGCAAACATCCTGCACACTATACCGACACGCATGGAACATCCACATCGATGATTTCAACAGGTACACCATGGAGCCAAAAAATAAGAGCAAGCCTTAAAAGGCAAGAGTGCAAACCAAACGATAAGAGACATGAAGCACTCAGCCCACGGCATGGGCCCTCAACACAGGAAACCGTCAGATAACAACCCGGGGCGCACCTCGGGCGGCCGCTTCTTGTAGGACCCGGTGCCCTCGGCCCGCAGCTGCTCCAGCAACGACGTCTTGCCGATGCCCTGCACGCCGACGATCATCAGCTTCATCCGGGCGTAGAGCCGGGCGTCCTCCAGAACCGACTGCAACGGCAGCCAGAGCGGTGCAGTGGTCTGAGGCGTCGTCTCATGATCCCGAAGCTAACGTTTGTTCGGCGCGGGACGCTCCAAACGACGTTTTTCAGCCCTCCACCAACGATTGAGCAGGGTGGAATACTAGTCGTTGGGGCATTTTCGGCATTGAGCAACGGCTTATCATCTCATCACTATAATTGGGTACACTACCAACAGTCGTTTATGTCTATCGACGCGTCAAGCTGTTGATGAAGCTCGCGTCGTCGCCCCTTAACATGTCACCGCCGGCGCGCTGACCTTCAGGTAGCCGACGACGTCCATGGTCTTGTACTTGTTGGAGTCGATCATGGTCTTGAGCGGCTCCTGGAGCGAGCAGCCGCGCGTGTTCAGGTTCCACAGCCGGTTCAGCAGGCCCATCTGCGGTGGCAGCTCGCAGATCCCTGCCGCAGATGCGAGGCTGGGTCAGGCCGGCCGCCGTACGGCTCCTTCTGCGGCGCGGCACCGCGCGCTCCGGCCGGCCGGCGCCGGCCTCTGGGCCAGCGGTCCCAACAGGCACCCGGTGTCACGTCATCTCCAGACCGTCAGCCTGCTGACAGTACTGCCATCGAGCCCGAGCGTGCTGCGCTACCAGCCTGGCGCGGATCTGGCATGTCGTGCTCACCGGACCAGAATGCTGGCGTAGTATGAGAGGGAGCCGCGAGGCGCTCACAGCTTAACTGCGTGTCGTATAGGCGCTCACTGTTTCAGCGCACGACCTGATCAAACGGTCTAATGGCGTGTTCATACATTTGTACCCACTGGACGCGCAAGACATGTTGACTTCAGAACGTTTTCAGTATAACATGTGACACAAATTTCTCAGAGATACAACCGGTGTATTTGTAGTATTTCACCCGTTAATATTCTGGTCGATCAGCAATTGTAGTAATTGTTACCAAGCGAATTCAGGACGATCTTCGGTAACGGCAGTTTGTTTGAGCAGACAGGTCCCGATAAAAGGCCCGCCCCGCTCGACACGGAACGACCCTGTTTATTTGAGCCTCTGACACGCAGGCCCGGAGACCGGCCCCGCCGAGGTGCCCAGCCTCTGACCGGCGCGTGCCGCGGCGTCGGCGCGCCACGACTCGCCTCCGACGGCGCCCACCGCCAGGCGGAGCGGGCGTAGAGCCGGGGAGTGATGCTCACCCTCGTTGCCGCTGATGTTGAGCACGGACAAGTTGGTGAGCTCGTGGATGTTCGCCGGCACGCTGTGCAGCTGGTTTTTGCTCAGGTCCAGCATCGACAGGTTGGGGAACATGAGGCGGGCGCGCTCGTGGTGGCGCCGACGTCTGCCGGCCCGGCCGACACGCGCCCGGTCACACGCGGTCATCGGGCGGTCATCAGCGGTCATCAGCGGTCATCAGCGGTCACACGCGGTCATCAGGCGGTCATCAGCGGTCATCAGCGGTCATCGAGCGGTCATCAGTAGTCGTCAGCGGTCATCAGCGGTCATCGGGCGGTCATCAGCGGTCATCAGCGGTCATCAGACGGTCATCAGGCGGTCATCGGGCGGTCATCAGCGGTCATCAGCGGTCATCAGCGGTCATCAGCGTCAGCCAGCCTGGTCCGTAGCTCTCCGCCCCGACAGACACGCGGCGGCGACGGCTCCGGCCTGGTTCATTGACCAAAACTCGGCCTGGCAGCGGTACAGTGGCGCACAGCTAGGCCGCTATTACGGAGCGCCACAGCAATAGCCGTCCAAGTGACGGCAGGTCTTCCAAGGGCGCACGTGTCTTTTAAAACATTGCAAGTTCCAATTTATTACTGCACGTCCCGAATAACCAAAAGGAACGTGAATAATAGCAGGGTCGCGATGGCTGTTATCGCATGCATACAACGCAAAACAAGGTCAGCCAGCACACACAATTGCCGTCGTAAATCAGACCACAGAGCGGCCACAGCACTGTGTTGCTTCCGCTCACCGCGGGCGAGGCGCCGTCCATCTCGTGCCGCGGCTGGTTCAGCTGCACCTCAGTCAGCTGATTGTCGGCCAGCACGAGCGTGCGCAGCGCCTCGAAGCGCCGGTGGCGCCGGTGCACGCAGGTGTGTACGGCCGAGCCGGCCGCGTCGGCGCCTGCGCGCATCGGCACACGGGGTTACAGGGGACAGAGGGTGGAGATAGACTGGCGGGAGCGCCGCTGACTGGACGCGGCGCCTCTCGAGGGCGGCGACGAAGCCGACTTGCTGTTCTAGACTCAATGCACGTTACAGACTGACAGAAATGGAGCGGTTGTCCGATATCGCTTTGAGGCGGCTTAAAGTACAGTCACAATCCAAGCCACCCCTGCTGATAAATGAGGAGACGCATGGCGGTCGTCGTGTGCAACAAATGTATCCAGCTGCATTCTCAACAAAATGTTGCTTCACATTCAGAACATTTTTCTAGATGTTATCGATTTACTCCGAAGCGTTTCTTTGGGCGACTTTGGATTCAAATAATTTTCAAGACAAAGGTTGTCACGCGTACCTCGAACCCAACATCCAAGCAGTGCCGCCCCGCTGAGCGGATTGTCTCAGTCCTGCCCTTCCCCAGACAGCACTCCGGAGGTGTTACACGCCACACAACGCCACAGCACGACCGCCCCGGAGGTGAGGCGACCCCGGTGGCCCGCCGCCAGGCTGCCCTCGTCATGACAGTCGGGTCGCACCACGCGCCGCTCCGGGACCTGCACCCGGCCGAATACCGAGCCCGGTATCTTTCTCGTAGACGACTGGGGCGCTTTCACACCAAACCGGCCACAGACTGGGGGTTTCAACAGACACGACCGCGGCGCAGCCGACCGTCCGTACCGCACACGCTGACGATGCACTTGTTGGTGTCGCCGGCGGCGTAGCAGCGGCGCTGGCGGCCGGTGGCCGGCTCGGCGCCGTGCCAGAAGGCGGCCGGCTCGGGCCACGCGCCCACCTGGTTGTGGGAGGCGTCCAGCTGCTTCAGGGTCGCCGGGAAGTCGCTGAACCGACCCTAGGTCAGTCAGGCTGTAATCGGGGGAGTGTCGTGTCAACGCCGGTGCGGCCTCGGTCGGCCACGCAGCGGGACGAGAATGGAGAACGGAGCGGCCCTAAATAGGCGTCAGCATGGTGGTGAGAAGACGCCGAAGTCGTCTGTCCTGCCTCCCCAGATTCGATCTCGACGGGCAGTAAGCGGTTGAGACGAGTTTCCAGAAAACTACACCACGCTTTTGCTGATGTGCTTCTCGGTAAACAATATACATAGCTCATCGCCACATCAATCAAAATAGTCCTCTAACGTTTTCTTATGTAAAAATCCATAATACATCACACCGCCACCACCCTGACCTTCGACCAACTCTTACAACCACCCAAACACCCTGGCCCTGTGGTGGTTAGTAGGGGGCGGGGCGCACAGCCTTGCGCCTCCGACCACAGGTCGCCCCCGGCCGGCGGCGAGCTGGACACCGGCGGACTGACCAGTTGTAGGCCAGGTTGAGGCGGGTCAGGCTGACGGCCAGGAAGGCAGGCCGACTGGCAGCTGGCTTGAAGCGGTTGTGTGACAGGATGAGCGAGTGCAGGCGGGAGCTGGACTGGTCCTGCGCCGTCAGCTGGGACCGAAGGGGCCGGCGTCGGTCACCTCCAGCCGACCCCGCCAGGCCGTGTGGTGGTGCACATCCCGCTTGCCTGTCAGCAGGCACAGGGACAAACAGTCGGTCACCGGTGTTCAGCCATCACCCCCGGCGCGAGCGTCACCATTTGTCATAAGCAGCACTGCCATCATGGAAAGAAACCTAACGCCACTGATGAGGCTCAGCAGCTGGTAACATCGACTGGTCTATTGGTCACGGGCATGCGTCGGCCACGGGCGTGAGTCAGTCATGGACGTGCATCAGCCAGGGGCGTACATCAGCCAGGGACGTGCGTCAGCCACGGATGCGCGTCAGCCATGGATGCGCGTCAGCCATGGATGCGCGTCAGCCACGGACGTGCATCAGTCACGGACGTGCGTCAGTCACGGACGTGCGTCAGTCACGGGCCGCCAGTCGGCGCCAGCTACCGCGCTCGCCGGCCCTGTCGACCGTCACAGGCCGCCTGAGCGAGCCCGGCTCCTGGCTGCGCTGGGTCGCGTGGAGCCAGACGTGATCTCAACTACCCCCTACCCAAGCGTGACGCCGAGTGTGACCTGGCTGAGGTGGATGGTTTGGTTTGAGTGTGACTTGGCTGCGGTGTGGGGTCTGGCTTGGTGAAGGTCCGTTTGAGAGACACCAAGCTGGGTGACCCGTCAGCCAGTCGCAGTCGGCAGCCTCCTCGTACCTGAGCGTGGCGCTGAGCGTGACCTGGCTGCGGTGGAGGGCGCCCGACGGCTCGGCGGCCGGCGGCGCGCTCAGCACCGTCAGGCCCAGCCCGTCCCGGCGCCGGGACTGGGAGCGGTGCCGCTGGCCGGCGGAGGTCGGCTGCGAGGCGACAGGGCGCACGCGTCAGCCGGCCCACGACCGGGCTCACGCTCCACTACGCCCGGGTCAGACAGCACACCACCTCAAGGGCGGCGGACGGCTGGTCAAGTACGGTCGGACCTAACACTTCTTACACTCATTTATGGTGGATCGTTAATGCTGATGCCCGACAAGACAGGCAAGACAGCAAAACAGTCGACCACTTTACCCACAGACGCGAGTCTCACGAGATTACCTCCTATTTAACCCAACGGAGATGTCTGTTTTTGGCATTATAAGGTCTTAAGCTCCAAAACGATGCCGGTTGACAAG
>NW_023596461.1:10073026-10133736 GCF_011947565.3 Pollicipes pollicipes
CAGTTGTCCCGTGTGACTTGTGACTGCTCCAGTTGGTCCCGTGGGACTTGTGACTACAGTTGGTCCCGTGGGACCTGTGGCTGGTCTAGATGGCCCCGTGTCGCTTGTGACTGCTCCAGTTGGTTCCACGTGACTTGTGATTGCAGTCGGTCCCGTGGGACTTAAGGATGCTCCAGCTGGTCTCGTGCGACTTGTGACTGCTCCAGTTGGTCCCGTGGGACTTGTGACTGTTCCAGTTGGTACCGTGGGACTTGAGAATGCTCCAGTCGGTCCCGTGTGACTACTGAACGCTCTTCGGACGCCGTGACTCCTCCAGTGTGGTTTGAGCCACCCCCTCTCACGGCAGGGTGTCATCTCTGAAGTCAGCCCGCAAGACCCGCTCGGCCAGCGAGGACCGCACCCGACTACGGCACTCCCTGGTGAGAGGGGGCGGCGGTCGGACGGCGGTGGGACGCGTCCGACTGTTACCGCTGCCGCCGCCCTACTGCTCAAAGGGACGGAAGTGTTCTGTCGGGGGGGTTCGCTGGAAGGTCGTCGAAAAAGTTCATACTGGGCTATGGGCACTTGCCGTTGAATGCGATACAAATAGCTGGGTGTATTCATTCGTATTTAAAAGACGTGGTAGGGAAAGACAAATAGCTTGGCTTTTATTTTCTAGTTGTTACTGTTTCAGTTCATGTGTAAATTGGGCGTTTCGTACCCTTGGTTTCACTTTCTAGAAAATGTGCCTTCAGGAATATTGGGAATAAGAGGAAAAACCTAATGTCCTTTTTGAGAATGTCTTGTCAACCGGCATCGTTTTGGAGCTTAAGACCTTATAATGCCAAAAACAGACATCTCCGTTGGGTTACATAGGAGGTAATCTCGTGAGACTCGCGTCTGTGGGCTAAAGTGGTCGACTGTATTGCTGCTGCTGCTGCTGTCTTGTCTGTCTTGTGGGGCATCAGCATTAACGATCCACCATAAATGAGTGTAAGAAGTGTTAGGTCCGACCGTACTTGACCAGCCGTCCGCCGCCCTTGAGGTGGTGTGCTGTCTGACCCGGGCGTAGTGGAGTGTGAGCCCGGTCGTGGGCCGGCTGACGCGTGCGCCCTGTCGCCTCGCAGCCGACCTCCGCCGGCCAGCGGCACCGCTCCCAGTCCCGGCGCCGGGACGGGCTGGGCCTGACGGTGCTGAGCGCGCCGCCGGCCGCCGAGCCGTCGGGCGCCCTCCACCGCAGCCAGGTCACGCTCAGCGCCACGCTCAGGTACGAGGAGGCTGCCGACTGCGACTGGCTGACGGGTCACCCAGCTTGGTGTCTCTCAAACGGACCTTCACCAAGCCAGACCCCACACCGCAGCCAAGTCACACTCAAACCAAACCATCCACCTCAGCCAGGTCACACTCGGCGTCACGCTTGGGTAGGGGGCAGTTGAGATCACGTCTGGCTCCACGCGACCCAGCGCAGCCAGGAGCCGGGCTCGCTCAGGCGGCCTGTGACGGTCGACAGGGCCGGCGAGCGCGGTAGCTGGCGCCGACTGGCGGCCCGTGACTGACGCACGTCCGTGACAGACGCTCGTCCGTGACTGACGCACGCCCGTGGCTGATACACGTCCGTGCCTGACGCGTATCCATGGCTGACGCGCATCCATGGCTGACGCACGTCCCTGGCTGATGTACGCCCCTGGCTGATGCACGTCCATGACTGACTCACGCCCGTGGCCGACGCATGCCCGTGACCAATAGCGTGTTACCAGTCGATGTTACCAGCTGCTGAGCCTCATCAGTGGCGTTAGGTTTCTTTCCATGATGGCAGTGCTGCTTATGACAAGGGTGACGCTCGCCGGGGGGTGATGGCTGAACACCAGTGACCGACTGTTTGTCCCCGTGCCTGCGACAGGCAGCGGGATGTGCACCACCACACGGCCTGGCGGGGTCGGCTGGAGGTGACCGACGCCGGCCCGTCGGCCCAGCTGACGGCGCAGGACCAGTCCAGCTCCCGCCTGCACTCGCTCATCCTGTCACACAACCGCTTCAGCCAGCTGCCAGTCGGCCTGGCCTGCCTGGCCGTCAGCCTGACCCGCCTCAACCTGGCCTACAACTGGTCAGTCCGCCGGTGTCCAGCCCGCCGCCGGCCGGGGGCGACCTGTGGTCGGAGGCGCAAGGCTGTGCGCCCCGCCCCCTACTAACCACCACCGGGTCAGGGTGTTTGGGTGGTTGTAAGAGTTGGTCGAAGGTCAGGGTGGTGGCGGTGTGATGTATTATGGATTTTTACATTAAGAAAACGTTAAAGGACTTATTTTGATTGATGTGGTGATGAGCTATGTATATTTGTTTACCGAGAAGCACATCAGCAAAAGCGTGGTGTAGTTTTCTGGAAACTCGTCTCAACCGCTTACTGCCCGTCGAGATCGAATCTGGGGAGGCAGGACAGACGACTTCGGCGTCTTCCCACCACCATGCTGACGCCTATTTAGGGCCGCTCCGTTCTCCATTCTCGTCCCGCTGCGTGGCCGACCGAGGCCGCACCGGCGTTGACACGACACTCCCCCGATTCAGCCTGACTGACCTCGGGTCGGTCAGCGACTTCCCGGCGACCCTGAAGCAGCTGGACGCCTCCCACAACCAGGTGGGCGCGTGGCCCGAGCCGGCCGCCTTCTGGCACGGCGCCGAGCCGGCCACCGGCCGCCAGCGCCGCTGCTACGCCGCCGGCGACACCAACAAGTGCATCGTCAGCGTGTGCGGTACGGACGGTCGGCTGCGCCGCGGTCGTGTCTGTTGAAACCCCCAGTCTGTGGCCGGTTTGGTGTGAAAGCGCCCCAGTCGTCTACGAGAAAGATGCCAGGCTCGGTATCCGGCCGGGTGCAGGTCCCGGAGCGGCGCGTGATGCGACCCGACTGTCATGACGAGGGCAGCCTGGCGGCGGGCCACCGGGGTCGCCTCACCTCCGGGGCGGTCGTGCTGTGGTGTTGTGTGGCGTGTAACACCTCCGGAGTGCTGTCTGGGGAAGGGCTGGACTGAGACAATCCGCTCAGCGGGGCGGCACTGCTTGGATGTTGGGTTCGAGGTACGCGTGACAACCCTTGTCTTGAAAATTATTTAAATCCAAAGTCGCCCAAAGAAACGCTTCGGAGTAAATCGATAACATCTAGAAAAATGTTCTGAATGTGAAGCAACATTTTGTTGAGAATGCAGCTGGATACATTTGTTGCACACGACGACCGCCATGCGTCTTCTCATTTATCAGCAGGGGTGGCTTGGATTGTGACTGTACTTTAAGCCGCCTCAAAGCGACGTCGCCGCCCTCGAGAGGCGCCGCGTCCAATCAGCGGCGCTCCCGCCAGTCTATCTCCACCCTCTGTCCCCTGTAACCCCGTGTGCCGATGCGCGCAGGCGCCGACGCGGCCGGCTCGGCCGTACACACCTGCGTGCACCGGCGCCACCGGCGCTTCGAGGCGCTGCGCACGCTCGTGCTGGCCGACAATCAGCTGACTGAGGTGCAGCTGAACCAGCCGCGGCACGAGATGGACGGCGCCTCGCCCGCGGTGAGCGGAAGCAACGCAGTGCTGTGGCCGCTCTGTGGTCTGATTTACGACGGCAATTGTGTGTGCTGGCTGACCTTGTTTTACGTTGTGTGCTTGCGATAACAGCCATCGCGACCTTGCTATTATTCACATTCCTTTCGGTTATTCGGGACGTGCAGTAATAAATCACAACTTGCAATGTTTTTAAAAGATACGGCCGCCCTTGGAAGACCTGCCGTCACTTGGACGGCTATTGCTGTGGCGCTCCGTAATAGCGGCCTAGCTGTGCGTCACTGTACCGCTGTCAGGCCGTGTTTTGATCAATTAACCACCCGGGGCCGTCACCGCCGCGTGTCTGTCGGGGCGGAGGACTACGGGCCAGGCTGGCTGACGCTGATGACCGCTGATGACCGCTGATGACAGCCTGATGACCGCTGATGACCGCTGATGACCGCCCGATGACCGCTGATGACCGCCTGATGACCGCCTGATGACCACTGATGACCGCTGATGACCGCCCGATGACCGCTGATGACCGCGTGTGACCGCTGATGACCGCCCGATGACCGCTGATGACCGCCTGATGACCGCCGATGACCGCTGATGACCGCTGATGACTGCCCGATGACCGCGTGTGACCGGGCGCGTGTCGGCCGGGCCGGCAGACGTCGGCGCACCACGAGCGCACCCGCCTCATGTTCCCCAACCTGTCGATGCTGGACCTGAGCAAAAACCAGCTGCACAGCGTGCCGGCGAACATCCACGAGCTCACCAACTTGTCCGTGCTCAACATCAGCGGCAACGAGGGTGAGCATCACTCCCCGGCTCTACGCCCGCTCCGCCTGGCGGTGGGCGCCGTCGGAGGCGAGTCGTGGCGCGCCGACGCCGCGACACGCGCCGGTCAGAGGCTGGGCACCTCGGCGGGGCCGGTCTCCGGGCCTGCGTATCAGAGGCTCAAATAAACAGGGTCTTTCCGTGTCGAGCGGGGCGGGCCTTTTATCGGGACCTGTCTGCTCAAACAAACTGCCGTTACCGAAGATCGTCCTGAAATCGCTTGGTAACAATTACTACAATTGCTGATCGACCAGAATATTAATGGGTAAAATACTACAAATACACCGGTTGTATCTCTGAGAAATTTGTGTCACATGTTGTACTGAAAACGTTCTGAAGTCAACATGTCTTGCGCGTCCAGTGGGTACAAATGTATGAGTACGCCATTAGACCGTTTGATCAGGTCGTGCGCTGAAACAGTGAGTGCCTATACGACATGCAGTTAAGCTGTGAGCGCCTCGCGGCTCCCTCTCATACTACGCCAGCATTCTGGTCCGGTGAGCACGACATGCCAGATCCGCGCCAGGCTGGTAGCGCAGCACGCTCGGGCTCGATGGCAGTACTGTCAGCAGGCTGACGGTCTGGAGATGACGTGACGCCGGGTGCCTGTTGGGACCGCTGGCCCAGAGGCCGGCGCCGGCCGGCTGGAGCGCGCGGTGCCGCGCCGTAGAAGGAGCCGTACGGCGGCCGGCCTGACCCAGCCTCGCCTCTGCGGCAGGGATCTGCGAGCTGCCACCGCAGATGGGCCTGCTGAACCGGCTGTGGAACCTGAACACGCGCGGCTGCTCGCTCCAGGAGCCGCTCAAGACCATGATCGACTCCAACAAGTACAAGACCATGGACGTCGTCGGCTACCTGAAGGTCAGCGCGCCGGCGGTGACATGTTAAGGGGCGACGACGCGAGCTTCATCAACAGCTTGACGCGTCGATAGACATAAACGACTGTTGGTAGTGTACCCAATTACGGTGATGAGATGAGAAACCCCGCTCAGTACCGAAAATGCCCCCAACGACTAGTATTCCACCCCGCTCAATTGTTGGTGGAGGGCTGAAAAACGTCGTTTGGAGCGTTCTGCGCCGAACAAGCGTTAACTTCGGGATCATGAGACGACGCCTCAGACCACTGCACCGCTCTGGCTGCCGTTGCAGTCGGTTCTGGAGGACGCCCGGCTCTACGCCCGGATGAAGCTGATGATCGTCGGCGTGCAGGGCATCGGCAAGACGTCACTGCTGGAGCAGCTGCGGGCCGAGGGCACCGGGTCCTACAAGAAGCGGCCGCCCGAGGTGCGCCCCCTGGGTGTTGTCTGATGGCGTCCTGTATTGAGGGCCCATGCTGTGGCTGAGTGCTTTATGTCTCTTATCGTTTGGTTTGCACTCTTGCCTTTTAAGGCTTGTTCTTATTTTTTGGCTCCATGGCGTACCTGTTGAAATAATCGATGTGGATGTTCCATGCGTGTCAGTATAGTGTGCAGGATGTTTGCATACCTGCAACATGCGGGAGCGCAGGCTACGCTATGAAGGAACGAAACGCTTCAGGACGTTGGGTGTTTCAGTATTACTCTCTGATGTATGTGCAGGCGAGCTACTTTTGCCGGACTGTGGGTGGGTTAAAATGCATCATTGACAATGTTGCCATTTCTGCTTCTTCTCCGTCGCATCTAATGACACCACCTTGGCTTCGCTTCAGCACTGGGCGAAGCGCATGGGCAACAAGAACATGAACCTGAAGACGGCCACGGGCACGACGCTGAGCACAGTGGGTGTCGACATCGGGGACTGGGTGTACGAGAAGAGGGTGCGCGGCCACAGCTCGCACGGACCCGTCACGTTCCGGTGAGACCTCGCACGGCGCCCGACTTGGGCACGCTCCATGGCGTGCATGGCGATGGAGATGGTGCTCCACGGCGTACATGGAGATGGAGGTGGCTCGCCAGGTTAGGGTCACGCTCGCTGCCGACTTGGTCACGCTCGTCTGATGACGGGCTTTGGCCGATCTGTCCTGTTGCGGTTAGGGTGGGACGATGTGTCTGCGCTCCATCTTAGTGCCAGTCTCTGAAACCGGGCGTTGTTTCGAGCCTCATTTCCTGTGACTCTTGGTTTGACTGCTTGCGTCGGAGACTGCTTGCTGTGGCTCGGATCAGTACTGAGGATTCCGTACGTGAGGCAGGGCGGATGTCAGTCTCACATCGTCACGAAGGAAAGCCAGCGGGTAGCGTGACGCTCTGACTACGCGACAGCACTATTCGCCACCTCCGAAGGCCCACCGTCGCCATTCCGTGGCGAAATTCCGAGGCGTCATTCATTCCGGCGTCCTATCATGGCGTCCACTTACGGTGAGCGCCTGCACCACACTCGCCGCCATCTGCGCCAGCCAGTCGGCCGGGGCTCAGAGTGTGCGCCCGTGTCGGCAGGACGTGGGACTTTGGCGGCCAGCGGGAGTACTACGCCACGCACCAGTACTTCCTGTCGCGGCGCAGCCTGTACCTGGTGGTATGGCGCATCCCCGATGGTCAGAAGGGCGTCAACAACATCCAGCAGTGGCTCGTCAACATACAGGTGCGTTGGCCACCGCACCGGCGCAGCGGCCGTCCGGCCCGGAGCGGCGTGCCGGCCGAGACACGCCGGACCGTGAGGCACACGAGCACATCCCCGCGGCCTTTGCGACCCGCGGTGCTTCATTGCGGTGTCCGAGGGCTTCGTTCATCCATATGGTGATCAGTTTGTGGACGGAGCTAGGAGTCGGCACGAGCTCGTCTGGGGGAGCGCGCGGCTCAGCGAGAGGGGGTGCCGGTTGTGTAGTGGTCAACGCGTCTGCATTAACCACTGCGCGTCTGGGAAACCAGAGGTACGGGGTTCGATTCCCTGCGGTGCCCGCCCTTCCTGCCAGGGTGAGAGGCAGGCGGCGCCATAAAGCCTCAGCAGCTGAGTGCGTCGTAGAGCCGCAATGACACACGTTCAGCGATAGGTGGGATGCTTGAAAAATAGAATGATGAATGTGTTGTCGTGCTGCGCTCGTGTGCTCTGTGCTACGTGTTTTCGCCCGTGGCAGCTGTGGCCATCCCTGACCGGTGCGCTCCGTCCGTTTGCCAGGCGCGCGCGCCCAACTCGCCTGTCATCATCGTGGGCACGCACTACGACCTGATCCGGGACAAGTACCCGGCCAACTACTGCGAAGACCTGCAGCGGCTCATCCGCGACCGGTGCGTGACGGCCGTCACGTCCGGCTGTGGTGTCCCCCCCCCCCCCGCTCCCCCGTTGTGGTCATGCTGTGACGTCACGGTCGTCCTGCCTTCAGGCACGCCGTAAGACGTGTGTTTTGTAATGCTGGTGCTCGGTCCAGCGGTATGTCCCAAAGCTGGGTAACGTGGTTTCTCTTATATGGATCAGCTCGTTGGCATCTGGTTATAAAGTCATTGCGCCACGAGAGGCCCTGCTGTTGGGGCTTTTTAGTTCTGTTACCTTAGCGTTAGCTGATCTCATCATTTTCCGCGAGTGTTGCTGATTCGAATGCGTTCAAATGACTCATTCATTCAGTTTTCATTTCACAAGCTCTGAACCGGCTTGGTGTTGCTGATTTGTAAGTTGTTCAGTGGATTCGCGAGGAACATTATTCACATAGATAAGACAGTAGTGATAGCCTTATTCCTCGGAGAAAAACAAGGAGAATGGAGAGGTAGATGGGTTGATATTTCGGCGACATGTCTTTATCGAAACAATAGCAGAAGATTGCTTAAATTAATATAGAAAGGCATCTTCTGCTGTTGTTTCTATAAAGGCATGGTGCCGAAATATCAGCCAATCTATTTCTCCATTCTTTTTTTTCTCTCCGAGGAATAGGGCTATTGCTACTGTCTTATCTATGATGCTAAGTTGTTCAAAAGCTGCCTGTCATGACGTCATTCGTTGCCCGGCTGTGGGTGGCGCCATCTCTGATCTCATGCTCCGCTGCCGTTGTCCGGTGCTGATGGCCGGCTGTGGGTGGCGCCATCTCTGATCCCATGCTCCGCTGCCGTTGTCCGGTGCTGATGGCCGGCTGTGGGTGGCGCCATCTCTGATCCCATGCTCCGTTGCCGTTGTCCGGTGCTGATGGCCGGCTGTGGGTGGCGCCATCTCTGATCCCATGCTCCGTTGCCGTTGTCCGGTGCTGATGGTCATCTGTGGGTGCTGCGGCAGGTTCATCAGCCTGGTGGACGCCGACAAGTGTGGCCTGCCGCGCGTGCTGGACACCATCGAGGTCAGCTGCAAGACCCGCCACAACATCCGCCTGCTCTGCAACCTCATCTACGACACCGTCTACAGCCTGAAGTCGCCCGGTGCGCAGGGGATGCAGCGCCTCTCGCGGCGTGACCGTCGAGGGTGTCCGCGGGGAGAGCTGCGCGTCTCTGACGCTGCTGATAACCGGTGTATTCATGTGGCTGAGATTCATACATCGTTGTTGTCATTCAGACTTGACTGCAGTTGGCCTGGTTGTTAGTGGAATAGGTCGTCTATCGACGCGGGAGTTTGCGTTAGTTTTGTGGACTTTTGTGGCTGCGTTCGGAATTGTGGTTGATCGGTGTTCGGGGCTTCCCAACTGAAGACGGCTTCTGGCTCCCACGCTGCCACGCTCGCAGCGCGTTCGACACGCTCTCCTTGGTGTTGTGCCTGAAGGCGAGAACATATTTAAAGCATGTAAACGAGAGTGAACGGGCATGATGCCAGTAATATGAGCACCAAATCGCATGTGCACAACGTATGAGATTATAGAATTAGTTGCCGAATTTAACTACATGCTCAGGGAGTGCACCAGTTGAGGCGCTTAACTACATACTTAAGGCGTGAGGTAGTTGCCGAACTGAGCCACATGCTAAAGGTGTGCACCAATGCGAGATGTTTTGTGTTGGCCCAGGGAGCAAGGAGCGGCTGCTGGACCAGCGCATCCCGGCCACCTACCTGGCCCTGGAGGACGTCATCTCCTACCTGGCGACCGAGCGTCACTTCCAGGGTGAGGACGCGCGCCGCGCCGGCAGGGCCGCCGACCCCCGGCGCGGGCTGAGGCGTGACCTCAGCCCGGTGGCAGGTGCGCCTGAGGCGCTGTAGGCTGACCTCGGGTGAGGACGCTGCGCCGTCGTCACCGGGCGGTGGACGGGACGGACGGGAGGCTGCTGACCGCGGTCGCACTGCGGCGCCCGGGTCACCGGTCCGTGCGGCTGACGTGTCGCCGACCCCAGGTCGTGACCCGGTGCTGAGGGGCGAGCAGTACCGCGCCCTGGTGATCCGCGAGATGGCCAGCCGGTTCGACCTGCGCTTCCGGGACACGGCCGAGCTGAACCAGGCGACGGCGTTCCTGCACGAGAACGGTACGGCCGCCGTGCTGCGCCCTCCGGGTCGGCCAGAGGTGGAACCCTAGTGATCAGAATAGCGGTGTCAATACTGGGCTTTGAGTGTCCGTTAGTCACTCCGCGTCCCGGCCTTGCTGTGTGCTGCTCTTTGGTACATGCGCTATTTGGATTTACACAGCATGTCATATGGTGCGGCAGACCGCCGGGTGAAGCTGAAAACAATATACAGGTACGCAACGAGCCACCATAAAATAGGTCGTAAAATGCCGTATATACCGGTACGCAACGAGTCACCATAAAATAGGTCGTAAAATGCCGTTCGTGACCAAGCCTGATGCCTTTCGACTGGCCGTGGGTGTGGGCGTGGTCTGGTGATGTCACGCATACCAGCCCCTCGGCTCCGATCACGCCCGCTGACCGCCCCTCCGTGGCAGGTGTGGTGCTGCACTACGACGACGCGACGCTGAAGGACCTGTACTTCCTGGACCCGCAGTGGCTGTGCGACATGCTCGCCCACGTCGTCACAGTCCGCGAGATCAACCCGTTCGCCAGAAACGGTGCGCGCCCCGCCGGCGCCCGGTGCCGGCGACGGACGAATGACGCGTGTGTTGGGAGGGTATCACGCTGTCGTTTGCGGAATCACAAGCGCGCATGGATCGCGCCGTGTCCTTGTGCGTGAGCCGTCCGCCATACTTCGTTACGATTCTTGTGGTGAGAAATCCGGCGAATAGGCCATTTGTGTTGTGTTTGTGAGAAGTACAGCTATGCTCTGTTGACGTGTCGGGCCTGAGCGCCAGCGTGCCGGCGCGTGCAGCTGCTCTGGCCGGGCGCATGGTGCGGCTGTTTGATGGAGCCGTGTGCGCGCGGGCTATCCCCGCACGTGCGCCTCCGTCGCCGCCGACGCCGCCCGAGACGTCCTACAGCACCCTGCCGCACTTCCGCAGGCGTGATGCGGTTGGAGGACGTCTCCCTGGTGTTCAAGTCGTCCACGTGCGCGCCGGCCGACGCCAAGTCGTACATGATCTCGCTGCTGGACAAGTTCGAGGTGGCGGTGACGTGGGACGGTCGCACGCTGCTTATCCCCAGCCTGCTACCCTCCGAGGAGATGCTGCGCGGCGGCGTGCCCGGCATGGATGTCAGGGTAAAGGTCAGAGGTCGGCCCGCGGCCGGCGGCCGCCAGCCGGGGCACGGCCGACCGCCTAACACCGTAGAGCACGCCGCGCCGCTAACAACGCGACCCGTCACGCCGCCAGCGACGCGGCGGCCGACGCCAGCCGTACTCCCGGCACGACCCTCTGGCCCCGACGGAGTATGCTGCCGATAGATCTGGACGCGCTAGGCGTCTGCTCTGCTCGTGTTTGTTGTGGGTGAAATGCCATTTGCGTGACACGTGTAGGCCTTGCATCAGTGTATTGTTGTATTCACCCACCGGTTCTGATTGTGTTGTGACTCCGGTGTGACTATGTGTCCTATGTGAGTGAGGGGATACCGCATCGTGGAAGCGGTACACTTGTCTCGATTGTCGGGTTCCGATAGTGTATCATCAGCTGACCGCGCGTCCGCTGTCCGCGCGGAGCCGTGCCCCTGCTGCCGCCAGCGGCATGACGTGGCTTCCCTTCCGACTGCACAGATCCCCGTGCGGTCCCGCGCCTGGGGTCTGCGGAAGAAGTCGGCCGCAGCGCCGCCGGTGGCGGGGTCCGGCGGCTCCGGCGGCGGCCCCGGCGGCTCCAGCTCCGGCTCCGGCGGCTCCGTCCCCGCCGGCTCCGGCTCCGGCTCCGCGGACGACGGCCAGCCGGCGCCAGGTACCGCCGGTCCGTCCGACCGCACTGAACTGCTATCCACACCGACGTCCGGCCCCGCACCTGTCGACAGACGCGGGGCTCTCGGGTCCGGCACCCACGCCCGCTTTGTGGGGTCGCGACGCGCGCACTTCGAGTCGGCTGAATGCTGCCACAGGCTGGGTTGGCTGTCTCGACGTCGATACCGAATTTGCCAAGCCGCGATACACGTGGGATGGGTTCGATGCTCTGACGTCCGCACTGCGTGAGTGGTTCGCAACCCATCACATGGACGTAAACACCCGAGCAGCGGGCGTCTATGGTGTCCCGACACACCAGCAGCGTGCGTCCGCGGTATCCGGGCACACCAGCAACAGGCGCTTGCGGTGTCCGGACACGCCGACAGCGGGCATCTGCGGCGTCCGGACACACCAGCAGCGGGCGTTTGCGGTGTCCGGACACGCCGGCAGCGGGCGTTTGCGGTGTCCGGCCACATCAGCAGCGGGCGTCTGCGGTGTCCGGACACGCCAGCAGCGGGCATCTGTGGTGTCCGGACATGCTATCAGCTTGCGTCTGCGGTGTCCGGGCACACTGGCAGTGCGGCTGCACTGAGCGGCCGTCGCCGGCGCCCACAGGGTCCGATGGCCAGTGTACGGTGAGCCGGCGAGCGGTGCCCCAAGCCGCCGTCCGCCGCCTCCTCATCATGACCTACTTCCCGAGCGGCTTCTGGTCGCGCCTGCTCACCCGCCTGCTGGCCGACGACGTCATCGTGGACGTCATCCGGGCCTTCTTCCTGGTGCCGCGACAGGTGAGCTGCGGACGGTAGGGGTACCGTAAGAGTGAGGCGGGGCGGGGCGGCGCCGCCGGCTGGCGCACGCTGCTGACACTGGTCTCAAGGCGGCGGGACGTCAGAATCAAGTAACATTATCGTATTTTAGGTTCACAGTGTGAAGAGTTGGGGAGGGTTGGGAAGGGGGGGGGGGGGGAGGCGTGGGTGTAAGTGTCGACGCACTCAGTATCTGCTCGTGCAGCACATGAACTGCGATCTTAATGTCACTTGAATGGCATACAGGACGAAGAGCTGTCGTCGCCTCGTTTTAAATTCGTGGCATGGTGTCTCATGTAAAATTGGTCAGATCAGATCCCAATTGATTGAAGTCATCCTTTGGATTTGGAACATATAAAGCGGAAAGCTAATTACATAGATTATTTGCGCTAGGACACGTCTTCAGTCTGTACATCATTCAACCTTTGCTACTGCATTTTTGCGGGCTCCATATCCTCGGGTATACAAAGGTGCAGCTTCTCCACACCTGGCGTGCTGTCGCCGTGTTGTCTGTCTGGCCAGAGCGCTGGGCGAGCTGGTGTGTGGCGTGTGCGGACCGGCCGCCGCAGCTGGTCTGGTGTGTGGCGTGTGCGGACCGGCCGCCGCGGCTGGTCTGGTGTGTGGCGTGTGCGGACCGGCCGCCACGGCTGGTCTGGTGTGTGGCGTGTGCGGACCGGCCGCCGCGGCTGGTCTGGTGTGTGGCGTGTGCGGGCCGGCCGCCGCGGCTGGTCTGGTGTGTGGCGTGTGCGGGCCGGCCGCCACGGCTGGTCTGGTGTGTGGCGTGTGCGAGTCGGCCGCCACGCCTGGTCTGGTGTGTGGCGTGTGCGAGTCGGCCGCCACGCCTGGTCTGGTGTGTGGCGTGTGCGAGTCGGCCGCCACGCCTGGTCTGGTGTGTGGCGTGTGCGGGCCGGCCGCCGCGGCTGGTCTGGTGTGTGGCGTGTGCGGGCCGGCCGTCGCGGCTGGTCTGGTGTGTGGCGTGTGCGGGCCGGCCGCCGCGGTTGGTCTGGTGTGTGGCGTGTGCGGGCCGGCCGCCGCGGCTGGTCTGGTGTGTGGCGTGTGCGGACCAGCCACCGCGGCTGGTCTGGTGTGTGGCGTGTGCGGGCCGGCAGTCGCGGCTGGTCTTCACGGCGAGCGGTGCGTGCCGGCCAGGTGCAGCAGGACGCCGTGCTGTCGTCGGTGCTGGCTGGGCCGGCCGAGTGGCGCTGCTGGCAGACGGGCATCGAGCTCCAGTACGCCAACACCACGCTCATCCGCATCCGCGAGCTGCTCGGATACCTGCGCTACTCGCCCGACTACAGGAAGATGAGGTACCGGCGCCGCGACCCGCCCGGCGGCCGCCCGGCGCTGTGCCGGCCGCGCGGCTGCTGCCAGGGAATGTTACACCGATCGTTCAGCAAGGGGGCGATACACTGTTTGTCATGCGTTACCAGTGCGCCGAGGTACAGCGTTGTTATATATTTCTATTTTTGCATTCATGTGCTCTGATTGCGTTGCTGTGGCATCTGTGTGCCTCTTTGGAGCGTGTTCAAGCCTATGGCGACTATTGCGTTGTCAGCAACCAGCCGTCAGGCAGGAGACACCCACACGTCTCTTAGAGTATGAACGGTCTGAGGAACTGGCCGGTCTGAAGTTGGCCTGAACCGTCGTCCTGTGTCCCTGTGAAGTGCTGACCTCGAGGTCACCTCTGACACCGCTCGCTCCGTGTCCCCAGACTGCTGGCCTGTCAGGAGGGACAGTGGCAGGAGGTGCTGACTTCGAGCGCGGCCGTGTTGGAGGTGACGCTACCCAACGAGACCATCGTCATCCGACGGTCGCTACCGCAGGCGGATGACCCGGCCGCCTTCGGTAGGCCGCCCGCACGCAGCTTCAGGGGGGAGGGGGGGGGGGGACGAGACACCGCAGAGTGAGCGTGTTATACTCCCCTTCTCCGATGCTTCAGAGGTGGCGGGATTCCCTTCGGGAGTGTGCTGCTGTAGAAGCTCAGACTGGGCGTTCTGCTCATCTGAAGTAAATGTTGCACAGCAGGAGTTGCCATTCAGTACATACTATTTCCTTGGGGCCGATATGAAACGCCACCACATTTTCGTTGCAACTGCGCGGCGAATGACGTAAGGAATCTGGATCTGGCATTAACTTCGCGAAACGTTAAGCATGTTAAGTGCTCAGAAACAGGCTTTCATCATCGTAGGCCGGAGCAAAAGAACTGAGAAACAATCTCTGATTGCTTATTTTGGTTTCCGAAACCGGCCTCTGTTAGTGCATGCTGATTTTAAACTTCATATTCGCTGTGAATTCTAATGTTACACATAGCTCCACTGCGGGGCGATACAGGCGTTGATCATCCCAGTTCGCACCAAACTGGCCTCTCATTCAATATCTGGGAGCCAGGTTTGGTTTCCGACACCATGTTCTGTTCAAGCGTGGTACATTGGGTCTTCGGGCTGCTGGAGGTTCACGGTTTGATCATAGTCATGAAACCCATATTATGCGAGTTGAAGCCGTGGGCTAGCCAAGCCTGTCAGAGTGACGTCATAACCGACCGGTAGTGGAAGTGGTGCGCGCTAGAGCAGCCCTGCACGCGCTGGTCAGTGGCGAGTCGGTGACGACGGGCCCGTCGGCAGGCATTCAGTCGGTGGTGCTGGAGCCCAACCCGGAGTGCGCCTCCAAGCTGCTGGCGATGGCCGTCGACCACATCGACACCCTGCTGGAGGACTGGTACCCCGCGCTCGGTCAGTGCCGTCAGCTCTCGGCGCCCTGCAGCTGGTGCGCCAGTGTGTAGCCACGACGCCGTGCTCCTTCTCCTCGGCTGGTCACTGCTGTGTCACCGCTCTTGTGGGCCAGGTGTACACGGGTAGCTAATTTGCCCCATCAAATGACCTGGATGGTCAGCGGGGTGTGTTTCGGGGCCGCTCCAACCGACCCATCTCTCGAGGTCAGCCGTCCGTCTGGTGAAGAGGATGGGCCTACTGACAGGTCAATGAATAAAGGGTATAGAGAGCTACAGTGTCTTTTCGTTTAGGTAACTGTCCCGCCTCCCCCCCCCCCCCCCCCCCCCCCTGTACGCTGCAGTATGTCTACAAACTGCTGTGGGTTTAACATATGGTCTATGGGAAGCTGCACCACGTGCTGGTACCACCATGGCGCCGATGTATAGACTTAAACCTTATGGTGCCGCCATCTGAAGCAAAAAGCAATTCTGGCAATGCGCACGCCTATTGTGCGTTGGTGTTTGAATATATCCTTGGCCTTATATTATACAATAAGATCGAACAGCTCTCGTTGATATGTCCAGTCCCGTTGACCGCTACAGCGGTTTGTTTTCGTGTGTGCAGCGCCCTGTCTGTGTTGATACCTTGCCGCGGTTTTTATTGTCCAAGCCTGCTGGGCATGAGGTCTGGGCCGGTCTAGGCTCGGTGCAGTCGGAAAACTGCGGGAGCGGTAACCGTGTGACGCTCGCGGCGCCGCCGAGTGGAGCGGCATCCGTGGTTCGTCTGACAGCCACCGGTGACGTCACCGGTATGGTGACGTCATTGGCGTGTCCCGACAGCCACTGGCGGCGTTACTGGCCTATCCCAGCAGTCACCGATGACGTTACTGGCGTGTCCCGGCAGGCACGCGGTTCGTACACACGTCGGAGGGTCGGCTGCTGGTGACGCGGCTGCTGCCGTGCCCGGCCTGCCTACCGGCCGCCGCTGACGACGCCGACGGGATGGAGCCGCCGCCCTCTCCGCCGCCGCCGCCGCCGCCCTCCCCACCCCCCTCGCCGACTCTACCCGCTGACCAGGTACTGGGGCGGCGGCTCGGCTTCACTGACTTTTTATGAGGGCCGTGACGTTGGAAAACATGTCGATAAATGTGGACAGTATGCTGAAAGAGAGCTGGTTATGACCAGCTGTTGGCTGTGATCCGGAGACGGCTGCTTGTACCCAGCTGTGTCACGTGACACAGTCCGCCATTCGCCGCCTTCACCCTGCCGCGTCACGTGACACAGTCCACCGTTCGCTGCCTGTGCCCTGTCGCGCCACGTGACACGGTCTGCCGTTGGCCGGTCGAGTGTCGCTCCTGTGACAGCTGTCGGCCGCCGCAGGACGACTGGCTGCCGGAGGTGGTGCGCCAGCGGGGCGGTGGCGACGCGTCCGAGCACTCGGACGGCGACAGCGGGGTGGGGCCGGACAGCGCGCCCTCCAGCCGCAATCCGTCGGCCCAGGGCCGCCCGGAGCCGGCGCCGCCGCCGCCGCCGCCGCGGCCGCCCTCGCCGCCGCGGCCGCCCACCGTGTACGCCTTCCTGGTGGAGGAGTGCATCCTGGTCAGCTACAGCAGCCGGCACGTGCAGTGTCCGGCGCACGGGCCGCTGCTGCTGGCCCAGGTGGCGCCCGACACGGTGGGTGCCGGGGAGGGGCACGCTCAGCTGGCCGCGGTCCTCCGCTGTCCCCTTCAGTGTCCTGCGCGGCTGTGAGACGGCCGGCTGGTGCCCTGTGTGACGTCAGCTCCTGGTCCCCTGCTCGTCCCCGTCGCGCCTGTGCGACTCGCGCCGAGTGTTCATCTGTACGGTTAGCGTTCTGTTTTGGCACGATGATCAGTCGGCGTGGTCGCCGCCCGTCCATCTGTCGTTTGTTTCTGGAGCTGGCGAGTGACCGCGATCCGTACCTCAGTGTGCCGTTTCTTGACCTGATCTTCTGTGCTCGGTAGCTGTGCCCCTGCCCAGATGTTTTTAGGCGCCGACGGCTGCCCGCCACCTGCCCCCTTGCCAGGAGTTCCTGCATCTAATCAAGCGCCCGTCGTCTGCTCCCCCCCCCCTTGACATGTGCGCGTGGCTGAGTGACCAAGTGACCAAGTGACCAAGTAGCCGAGTGACCCGTCGCTGTGCCCCCGTGCAGGTGTTCCTGGACGTGGGCGAGCGGCGCCTGGTGCGGCCGGAGAGCATCCAGCGTGGCCCGATGCTGGGCCGCGGCGCGTTCGGCTTCGTGTTCCGCGCCTCGTGCCGCAGCCGCCACGACGGCAGGTCAGCCCCCCCCCCCCGCCCTCCCCGCGAGCCGGCACGTCCCGCCTGCGTCCGCGCCGGACCGCCCGCCGCTCATGTGCGCGATGCAAGCGGAAGTGGCGATGCTGATGCTATTTGTGTGAATGAAGGGTTCAATAGCTCGGCTCGTTGGAACGCCTATCTTTCGATTTGACCGCCCGTGGCTGGAGTGGGCTCGTGTTGTAAGCGCTCGCTATGTGTTTCCGACTAGGGTGGCCTGCTGCCGGTGGCAGCGACCGCGTTAGAGTTGAGGTGACGTCGCTGGGTAAGGCAGGCCACGCTGAGCATAACGACCGGGTCACGATGGGATGGTGAGGTCAGGGCTGACACAGCAAGCGCTGCTTAGCGTCGGCTCTGATTCTATAGCGTCGTTCAATGAAAAAGTTCGGACCAAATCTTTAAAACAAAATATGTAAAAATGTCAAACGTAAGTATTTTATGGAGTATCTCATAGTCACAGAAGCACTGGACCGGCTGATCCAGTGACCACTGAAACTTTTGGACTCAGATGCTGGTTGGAAAAAGCTCCTTAGCAGCACGTAGGTCTTCACTCTGTCTCCCGGACTCTCAGATTTAGAGGGGTTACTTCAGCGTGTGAACAGTTGAGATGGTCCCACTGAGCCGTGACACGCTGAGCTGGGGACCTGCAGCCGTGCCCAAACTCGGCCGCCGCTGCGCCAGCGTCTGACCACAGCACTGCCGGCAGGATGATGGACGTGGCGATGAAGATGCTGCAGCCGAGCGACCCTGGTGACGACGCGCGCTCCTCGGCGCTGGCCGCCTACAAGGTGAGCGAGCGCGCGGCGCCGGACCGCGCTGAGTGACCCGCCTGCGCGCGGCGAGTGTGATGCGGATCCGGCGGGTGGCCCGGGCGCTGGGAAAGCCTCGCTGCTCTGAACTGGTCAGACCTCGCCTTCGCCGGCGGTCCGTGCACGAGACGGCGGTCGTGTGTAGGCGGCGCTGTCCGGTTCGGGTCGCCTCACCGCCGCCTGTCCTCACCGCAGGCGGCGCAGAGCAAGTGGGAGCGGGACCCGCTGCAGTACGCCTGCAAGGCCTACTGCACCGCCCGTCAGGAGCTCAACATCCTGGTCACGCTGCGGCACCCCTACATCGGTGAGTCGACGCTGGCGGCGTCCGGCGGACGGGGCGGACGGCGGCGGCCGGAGGTGATGCACTGGACCGAAGGCCCAGCAGGCGTTGTTGGCTCTCCGCGTGACTGTGTTCGACGTCTGACTGAGCGTCCGTGTGTCGGGCAGTGCCGCTGGTGGGCTTGTGCACCAGCCCGCTGTCTCTGGTGCTGGAGCTGGCTCCGCTGGGCGCGCTGGACGCCACGCTGGCCCAGTACCGCCGCTCGGGCGCCCGGCTGCCTCCCCTCGCCCTGCAGACGATCCTGCTGCAGGTCGGTGCTTCCGGTCAGGACGTGGCCGGATTAGGCTCAGGGTTCTCTCTTCTGATCGTCGTCTGCAGGGGAATATCAGTTTCGACTGTGGACAGTTCTTACTTGCTGCTTAACCTCTGCGTGAGAAAGTGATGAGTGAGTGAGTTGTTTAATCCGGTATCTATTTAGTGGGGTTGTGCATAAGCTCGCAATGCGATAAAATCATTTGCGGCTGGTCGTGCCTCTTGTAATGGGCTCGATCATTGGCCGCCGTACCTCCGACGACGCTGCCTTCCCGATCTGTGACTCCCGGGACGTGCCCCCCTCCCCCACGGCCCGCAGGTGGCCAAGGCGCTGGAGTACCTGCACCAGCAGCACATCATCTACCGCGATCTCAAGTCGGAGAACGTGCTGGTGTGGTCGCTGCCGGCGCCGTTCCAGCGCCAGCAGGCGCCGGTCGACGTCAAGCTGGCGGACTACGGTACGGCTCCGGCTCGGTGCTGAGGCTCAGTGGCGCCCCGCCGGCGCCGCCGCCCGCGCCCCCGTATGGATCTGCGGCTGGAAAAGCTGGCTGTGAGGGGCCTGTCATGTGGTGGCCGTGGGACCAACCGGAAAGTCAGGCCAATCGAACCACGCGGGGTCTGACTCGGTGTGGTTCGATGTGATGCTGTTGTGGTGTTGTCCCGCGCCGGCTGAACTGGCGGTGTGGCAGGCCGGCGGGGTCGCCTGACCTGGCGGTGTGGCGGGCCGGTGAGGTCGCCTGACCTGACGGCGTGCCAGGCCGGCGGGGTCGCCTGACCTGGCGTGTGGCGGGTCGGTGAGGTCGCCTGACCTGGTGGTGTGCCAGGCCGGCGAGATCGGCTTGACCTGGCGATGGGTTCAGCTGGCCTGACGCCGTGCTGTGCTTGCAGGCATCAGCCGGGCGACGCTGCCCGCCGGCACCAAGGGCTTCGCCGGCACCGAGGGCTTCATGGCACCGGAAATCATGCGCTACAACGGCGAGGAGGAGTACACCGAGAAGGTGCATGCCGGCAGACAATGCTGCGATGCACATGTGGACTGGACACCATTTCCAAATGCATTTCACTGTTGGAATGTGCCATGAACTAAACACTCCCTTGGAGAGCTCAGCCAGAGGCTGCATCGCTTGTGCAGTGTCCGGATTACGTACTGATGAGATAGATCTTGGATGGAGGTCTCTGAGGCCAGACGTCGTTCTAGCAGGCTGCCGCCCCATTAGTGAATAGTGTTTTTATGCCACCGTCATTGGTACTCGTCAGGAGCTGTTTCATCCAGATGCCCGTCAAAGAAACGATTAAGGTCAATCATCCACATTCGAGCTTTCCACCAGGACATCAGTCTCGTAACAGGTGCGACGCCCGTGTTCGCAGGTGGACTGCTTTTCGTTCGGCATGTTCCTGTACGAGTTGATCTCGCTCCACCTGCCGTTCGAGGGCTACGAATCGGTGAAGGAGCAGATCCTGGAGGGTCACCGGCCGCCGCTGACGGTCAAGGTACCGACCGCTGACGGTGGCTGCGCGCCGAGCCCGGTGAACCACGGCGCTCGAGCGATGCTCGCCGGCCTGTGGGACGGGGCTTGTCCCCGAACAGGCGGGGATGTTCTGTCCAGTGGGCTGACGGGAAGCTGTCCCAGTATCTGACGCGACCTCTGTTTCGGATCAGTCCTGCGATCTGTCCGGCACGTGGCACGCTGCTGATCCGCTCGTTGACGAGCGATGAGTCGCGCTTGTTTGCGTGAGATTGGTATCTTCATGTTCATGATATGTTGCTCGTTTCTTGCTCCTTGTCGGTTTGGAGGCTTAACCATCGAGTTCTTCATCCTGAAAATGTGATTGTCGCTGTTGTCGCCTTGGTTTTTCTATTAGGTCCAACCTCACAAAGGATCAGTTCAGATGTAACTAGACGAGCGTGGCCTGTCAGTTCCGCATCTTCTCGGGGTTGCACCGTTGTAACCGATGTTGACGGTGTTGCGCGCGCCGGCCGGCAGGAGGCGACCGCGGCCACCTACCTGCTGGATCTCATGGTGCTGTGCTGGGACCAGCAGCCGCGCGCGCGGCCTTCGGCCAGCCAGATCGTGTCGACGACGGCGGCGCCGGAGCTAACGCAGCTGCGGGACGTGGTGCCGCTGGAGCTGCCGCACAGCGTGCTGGCCGCCACCGCCCTCTACACCGCCGCCGCCGCCGGTCAGTCGGCGGCCGAGGTGGCGATGGTGATGGTGGCGTGGTGCGACTTGCTGCAAGGACTATTGTTTCGATGTCAGTGATGCATTTGAGTTTTTCGGAGAGCTGCTAATGCTCCCTCATAAAGGTCAAACTGTCAGTTCGAGCCTAGCTTCAGTCACGAACTGTCGGCCAGTCTCTCTGTTGGTGAATCAAGCGGGGGCCGGCCAGCCGATCACAGCTGACAAATGTTGACTGACCTGGGTGCAGCACGTCCCCTGTCGGCTGGCCACGTGCGGAGACATCCCCTGTCGACGCACGCTCTGAAGGCCCTGCGCCGACCGGCTGTGTGCTTCAGGCGGCGACGGCGGCGTCGGCAGCCACCAGCTGTGGGTGGCGCGCGGCGGCTGCACGCTGGACGTGCTCACCTGCCGGGACCACCAGGCGACCGACTACCACAGCCTGGTGCTGCCGCAGGCGGCCAGCGCGCTGGCCGTCGTCGGCGCCAGCGTCTGGGTGGGCGACGCGCGCGGACAGATCCGCGGCTACTGGTCAGTGGCCACGCCTCTCCCGGCAGCTTCGATCTGTCCATCTCCGCCATCGGCAATGGTCCGCTACGGTGGCTGATTGGTGGTCGGCTTGATACATTCCCTGCGCCTATGAATCAAGCGCCGACTAGCAGTTCGTGCTAGTCGTCTTGACTGTTTGTGTGTGTGTGTGCGTTTTTTTTTGAGGGGGGGGGGACGGGTGAAATCGAAGGAGGTGGCAGAGTTTCACTCTGTCCATGGTCCTTGGCGGTGAGCGTCGGGAAGTTTCCGTGAGTCTTAGTGCCGAGCTCGTCCGAAAACGTTACCTTCCGCTGTTATTGGCCGACCATTAAATTGCGAACTTACTCGTCTGTGGCTACGGACAGGACGGCACATTGACGATCGCGCCCGATCTCCGCCCGTCCCCAAACGACTGATATTGTCGCCGTCCCCATGAACGGGCAGCCCGCCCATGTTCGTGCGTGTGACGACTGCCATTGCGCCCGTAACCTCCCGGGTGCGCTGCCGCGCAGCACGTCCACGTTTGAGGAGGTGTTCACGTACACGCTGGAGCCGGACAGCTCGGACCCGGCCGGCGTGCGCGACATCTGCGCCCTCGCCGCCATCGACCGGGTGGCCGTGTCGCTGGCCAACGGCCGGCTCTTCATCACAAGGTTGGTCGGCGCTCACCGCTGCCTCCGTGCCCCAGTCAGGCGCGGGGACAACCGGCCGCCCGCGGACCCGAGGCACGCTCCCGACCTGTCGGCGGTTTCGTTTGCGGCAGTGGGCGGGGCGGACGGCGCTAGGGCCCCGGCGATCGTGCGCACTGGCATTCTGAAATGGTCGATGAGTGGTGACCACTCGAGGAGCACTGCCTTTGTCATGTTCATGGACATTGTTCCCGTGGGTGGCAAGTAATTGATGTACTGACCTCAGAAATTCGTTCCCGCGCCGATCTTTGCAGGCGATGACAGAAATAGCTCATTTTGAATGGCCTGGAAGAGGTCTGTGCATGCCTTAGCAGAGCTGTTGGCGCGTGGTGTGGCGCCTGTCGACCGGCCGGGCTCGTGCTCACTAGCCCTCCTCGCCGGCCGCAGGTCGGACGTGCTGCCGAACAGCCCGACCCGCGGCGAGGGCAGCTTCGTCATGACCGAGCTGGGCACGCTGGGCGGCCAGCTGCACTGTGTGCGCGCCCACCTCTCCGCCGACGGCAGGTGAGGATGATGGCACGACACACGCGATCCCACGTCTCCACTCCCTCACACGCTCTGCCCCTCTCTTGGCTCGCTCCCCATCGCCCTTGTGGCTTTATTAGATAGTTGGGTGACTGTCCCGCGCTCGGGGACGTAATTGGCCCTGTGGTTAGCGACGCTGTATTCATTATCGGACTAGTCCCATCATCGAGGCACACATTATTCACACAAACAGAGCACCCCGGGGTGAGGTCACCGCACTCGACCGCCCGGCGTACCGCACGCAAGCACGTGTCTCGCGGTCCGACTCGGCGTAGGCTGGGAGACCCACAGGCGTCTTACCGCTGCTCCCTGGTGGCGGACGCTCGCTGGGCTTGGCTCGCTCGCTGGCTGAAGCCAAGCGCTGGACCCTGTTGGCCAGCTCGGCCGCTGACTGCAGCCATGACTGACCTCCCCGCTCCCCTGTCGGACAGCCGGTGCGAGATCTGGTGCGGCCAGAGCTCCGGCGCCGTCTCCGTCTTCACGCTGGAGGACCAGGTGGTGGTCTCGCAGGAGGTCATCAACCACTACCACCCGCCCATCCCCAACATGGACGTGCTGCTGCTGCTGTCGCCGACGGACTCGCAGGTGGGCGCCGCGCCAGCCTCGTGCCGACCTGGGCGACTGGCGGAGATCGTGGCCTGCCGGCGCCGGCCTGCCGCCGCCAGCTGGCCCGCATGTCTGTCTGTGTGTGTATTCGAACCTGCTTAAGTACCGCGGCTGAAGCGAAGATATGCAGAAGTGTGCCGCACTTCAGCTGCTTGGGATGACATTCGTGTATCGTAACTCGCACCAGGTGGTCGTATCAGTAACCACCGCCTACGCCTGGGACGTGACTATGCTCACTCACTTGTGAGCTGGTGAATGCGCCCCTGACTCGTGAATACGCTCGCGAATACGCCGCTCACTGATTTCCGCTATCGGTAGGCTGCGGGACAGCTGGGACAATCTAACCGCCCTTCCCCCCCCCCCCCCTCTCTCCCTCACCCGGCACAGGTGAGCGCGGATCTAGAGCAGAGCATGTGGACGTACACCAATCCGGGCTGCGTGGTCTACCACTGGGACGTGCTCAGCCACGTGATTGTCAACAAACTCGACTGCTCCAAGCTGGTGCCCGTCTCCGAATCCATCCGCTCCATCAGCATCGAGGAGCATCTCAGTCCCGGCAAGTGCCAGGTCAGTACACGCATGCGGCTCAAGCTCCATGGGGGTTTCGTGGAAAAACAGTGTGTTTGATGCATTTCTTTGGAGACAAATACATCACCAGTGGAAAGTAAACGTATCGATTGTTGACACATTTGTCTTCAAAGTTCACTCGTGCACATTTGTCTTCATAGTTCACTTGAATTTTTCGGCTGTGTGATTGGTGTATCAAGTATCCAGTATCCAGTGCAGGTTGCGCCTTATTCACGAATATATATATATATATATATATATATATATATATATATATATATATATTGTATACATCAATCATGTTTTTGCTTCCAAGTGTCCGCAAAGGTGTGAAATCTACCTGTCAAAATGTCGAACTTTTCACTAACACATTGCCGTGTGAGCAGCCCACATTTGCACACCGGCGCTCTCTGGCGCCAGCCGGGCTAATGTCAGCGGTGCTCCGCCGTCTCTGCGCAGGTGACGGCGCTGGCTGTGCTCGGCCGGGAGCTGTACCTGGGCACGAGCTGGGGCTGTCTGGTGGTGGCCACCGCCGCCACCATGCTGCCGCTGACCGTGTTCCGGCCGCACGAGGAGGAGGTGCGGGCGCTGGTGCCGCTGCTGCCGCCGCCGGCCGCCGCCGCCTCGCCGGAGGAGGGCGGCGGCCGCGAGCTGGCGGCGCCGGCGCCGGCGCTGGGTCTGGCTTCGCTCGGACGCGGATACCGCTCGCTAGGTGGGCCGCTTCTGCGCAGTGCCCTGGCTCGCAGCCGCTGGAGGCGGCCAGCCGGCGCGGCGTGTACGCTCTGCTCTGGCAGCCGCACGGCGCCACCGGCGACTAGCCGGCCCCGGCTCTGTGAGCCGGGCCACGCCCCCCCCCCCCCCCCGCCCCCGGCCGTCGGACTGAACGGGCGGGACGGGACGTTTCGCGGCCGGCACCGCGCCCTCCCATGTGATACGGCCCGCGGCCGGCAGAGTCGGGCCGTGATGCTGGTCTCGTCTGGCGGCGCGGCGGACCCTCGAAGGCGGCGTCGGCCAGTCGGCGGCGGCGCGCGCTTGCCACCGCCGCCGCCGGTGTGTGTCTTTGTTGGGGCGTGTGTGGGGCGCTGCCCTCCGGCCGCCGACGGTGGGAAAAAGGCCGGGTGTGGTGACCTCGGCCCAGGGGTGGCCCGGTCACGGGTGCCGTTCGAAGCTTGTCGCCTCGCTGAGGTGGCGCTGAGTGCGAGGTTCAAGCCCGTTACCAAAAAAACAACGCTAGTCTCACAAGTGTCTCTGATGAGCTGTAGTAGCTTTAACGGCGTATCTCATGTGCACCTGTGTGGGTGAAAGCGACGCGGATTGGTTGTCGAATTGTAATGTTTACAATGCGTGTGCATACGGAGATTGAGATGTCTTTCGTCGGCCAGTCATGGCTTTGGTGGATTTGAGTAGACCTGAATCATGTGTTCGCGGCTGTTTACCGATTTTGATTGATCTGTGGACTGCGGAATACTAGCCGAAGCTCTAAAATAGAGCTCTTGACTATTGGGGTATCACCGCTTGTTAACTGTTTGTTTCCTGAGCAAGTCGGATAGGAACGTGAAATAAAAACACCAGCAAGAGTAACGGGGCCTGTGTCAAAAAGCAAGTCGTAGCAAACAGACGCATCGAGGAAAGAAAAACAAATGCTGATGAGCGTAGTTTCCTCCTCCCAGATTGTGTACTTTGTGTTCTCGTTCCGTCATTTGCCTCGATAATGTTGAGCGTCTGCTGAAGTTTGGCGACGTTCTACAGTCTCGATTGTGCTGTCTGGTTACGGCATCTTGCGCAGATGATGGCATCGCATTATGTTTGACAGCTTTTAGTTGGCTTCTGCTTATGTCTTCTGTGTGAAAACAAGATTTTACTCAGTGAATGGCTTGTTTTTGAAATGTTTTGAATGCTGCTTATTTTGTGTGATACAGGGGATTGTGTGTCAACATTGCGATTTTTTGTATATATTTTATTGATTTGATCTGTGAATTATTTGTAGAGGTGATCGCAAGCTGCCATCCCGCTGCGGGCCTGTAGCGATGCTTGGGAAGTTTGCCTGGCCCACCGAATCCCCCAACATAAAGCGTATTTTCACACCGTGTTCAACGCATTTGCATACACTGTTTCAATCAACGACTGGAGAGCACCAGCAGAGCACGAACGCCGGCGTCTCCGGACGTTCATCTAATTCACACTGTCCTGTAGACTGGCGAGAGACATTATCTATAGCGTGTTATATGGTGTGTCTCTGGCTGCCGCCAAGTACCTGGGGCATGACGAGAAGGTTGCTGGTGGCCGCAGCTGCTGTCGCATCCTCTTGCTTCACGTCGAGATGTAGAATCCAGCACGAAGAAAGTGAAAGGCGGTACGACCGCATGCATGTTTTCGAGGAGTGACAATTACCATGCAAAGGAATTACCTCTTATGCTCGTAAACACCGCACGAGTGGGATATTTATGTTCAGGTTCATATTCGTCGGTACACGATTTTGATGAATCCTAGCATGCTATGGATGCATGATACCTACCCGGTCCGGTGGTATCGCCTTATACACTGGGCATGGATTGACTATTGAGGTACTGACGAAAAATTTCGTTTATCGATCCATGTAAAAAGGCCGCAGGGCAAACGAATACTGCATCACGCCGATGGAGAGTCACGGGTCAATCAGCTGTGCTCAAATCGCTGTCAGTGCATCCGCTAGCCTCCGGCATGACCTGGTATCGGTTCTCGCTAGGATGGCCTATTTCGACCCTGATATGTCGGCAGAGGAGCGCAGTTTGCTCCTTTCGTCATACAGCTCGGACGATGTAACGCTGCCTGGTGGATAAGCCATGGGATCACGTAAGCCTTGAGCACCTCCAGCTCTCGTGGCAACGCCATTGGTGCAGACCACTGGCACCAAATAACATTAGATTGCGACCCGATTCAGGCCAGGAACGGGCGACCGAAGATAAGGGACATATGCCGAAACACGTTGCACATTATTGAACGCCGAGTGAATGACTAAGTACACAGAAGTATGGCAGTTTTCTTGGCTAGGGAAGTCAATCAGATATCGACAAGCAAACCATAATGGTATTTTTCGAAGACTGTTAAGAATTACGCGGAGAAAGGCACCCACCGGGTTCCATAATAGGTCTCTTTAGTTCCAAATAGGTATCTGCCGTGAGGCTCCATGAGGACCGGATCCGTATACGGGTACTCATGGATCGTTCGATGCGGCTCAAATTCCTTCCAGTGCAGCACTGGACCTTGCGCATGATTTGATCCCGGATGGGCGCCAGGCATTTACTATTACGGTCTCTCCCGGTCAGCAAGGTGACCATGTTTGCTCTCTTCGGTAGTGCCCCGATGGTAAACGCCGTCTTGTGGGCGATTTATGTGTCCATGTAGCATGCCAGCACATCTGGTCCCGATCATAATATTCGTGCAATCCATTGAGACCGTGACGACTTGCGACCGCTTTCCTACTTAAGCCCATTCGTTCTCGTGCCCTTTTGGGGGATGAGTGTCCAAGCCCCAAAACGACGCGAAGCCGGCCGTTCGGATTTATTTGTCTCTAACCTGCAAAGGTCCTCAAGAGCCCCCGATCGGTGCACGAGGGCTCTAAATAATCGCACTGGGGCCTGCACCTAGAGGCTGGGTTCCCTACATGCGACCCTCGACCATTACAACGGGCTGCTGATAGGGACCTGGGAGGTGCCAAGGAGGTGCCAGCTTTTGTGCCGCCGTACCCGTTTACGCCTTTGGATACAGGGTCAACAGGTTGACGTTTTTTTTTAGAGATGGGCCGGCTACCACACTGGTGCATGTTCCACCACTCCTCTGCTTCCATCGACATCCCTCCATTGATTCCGCTTCCACCGACACTGCTGCTGGGGTGCAGTTTCACAAAATTAGTTGGGGGGTGGGGGGGGGGGGGGGGGCAGAACAGTGAAAGGTGACCCAGCCCGCCCTCTAAATATGCCCAAAACAGGTTTCTCCCCAGTTTGGCCCAATTTCTTCCAAAAGTTGGGGGGTTTGAGTCTAAGCTGGGGGACGGGGGACCTGAAGCGCCCCAAGTAAAAAGGAAATTTTACATCCCTGCACGTCTCCGTTTATTTCGCTGCATCGTCACTGTTCCATTTAGTTCGCTGTAGCGGTGGACCGTGCCCCGGGTCAGTGTGCTAGCATGTAAGGCGAGTGGGGCGGTAGAGCAGCCTCCCGCGGCCAGTGGAGCGACGGGTCGGTCTCCCGCGGCCGGTGGGGCGATGGAGCGGTCTCCCGCGGCCGGTGTATGTCGAGTGATTGGATAGTATGAAACGTTGGTGTGAATGTATGATCTTTGAAGATCAGGGGTGGGTGTAGCTATGGACCATGCCTTGGGTCAGTGTGTCAGCATGTAAGGCGAGTGGGGCGATGACTCAAGTCTGAGTGAGGAGAACGATCACGGCTCGGGGCAGTGCGTCATGGTGGCGCCGGCGAGTCGCACGCAGATCGTGTTACGGGTATGAGCGTTGGAAAGAATATAAGAGGCGCTGATCGGGCACGTGGGGTGAGTCTCCCTGTCGGCGTTACGTGCGGCAGTTCGCCGTTGTGTGTGGAGCGGTCCAGCCGCGATGTGACCCCGAATACAAGCTATTTCGGCCAGAATGCCCGAGACCCCGGCAGCGGCTGCAGGCGCTGTGACGACGTCCATCACGGCTGGTGGCACGACGACACCAGCGTCAGCCAGCGGGAGCGCCAGCGCCAGCGGGAGCAGGGCCGTCACGAGCCGTTTGGGGTGGAGGCGGGCTGTTTGACGCCCGGCTCATCCCGGCGTACGATGGATCGTCGTGCTGGACCTAGCGAGCGTTCTCGCACGGGCACGGGCCGTGCTCAGCGATGAACGCGTCGTTGTGGCAGCGGCCGTGGCGCGTGTAGGGGCGCCTCCGCGAGCCGACGACGCGCTTGGCGAGGCACCCACTGCGACGCTACTGGACGTGCGGTGAGTCGGGCCACGTCGCCGTCGCCTGCCCGCGGCGTCGGACGGGAAGCGAGTCGGGGGACGCCGCGTCAGCGCGAGCGCCGTCTCCCCGCCACTGAGGGGCGCGCTGCCCATCACCTGGCTGGAAGTGAACGGGCGGATGGTCGGGGTGCCGGTGGACGCGGGCTGCACGGACGCGCTCGTGTACGCTGGCCGCTGCGAACGATGGACGCCGCGGACGGTGAGAGTGGCCACGATTGGCGGCCGGGAACTCGGATGCTGCGGGACTGGCAGCATGGTGGTTGATACCAAGGACTGTCGAGTGACGCTCGAGGTCTTGGTAGTGCCGGGCCGACCGCTGGGTGTTGACGTCATGCTCGGCGTGAGTGGCATCACTGCCCTGGGAGGTACCAGCGTGCAGACGCCGACAGACGTGCGGTTCTGTGCGGCGGCAGCTGTGACCCAGCGAAGCGTGGAGTGGTGGAGCAGCCTCCGCGGCAGGTGGAACGGTGGAGCAGCCTCCCACGGCCGGTGGGGCGGTGGAGCAGCTTCCCGCGGCCGGTGGAGCGACGGGTCGGTCTCCCGCGGCCGGTGTATGTCGAATGATTGGATAGTATGAAGCGTTGGTGTGAATGTATGATCTTTGAAGATCAGGGGTGGGTGTAGCTATGGACCATGCCCTGGGTCAGTGTGTCAGCACGTAAGGCGAGTGGGGCGATGACCCATGTCTGAGTGAGGAGAACAATCACGGCTCGGGGCCGTGCGTCACGGTGCCGCCGGCGAGTCGCACGCAGATCGTGTTGCGGGTATGAGCGTTGGAAAGAATATAAGAGGTGCTGATCGGGCACGTAGGGTGAGTCTCCCTGTCGGCGTTGCGTGCGGCCGTTCGCCGTTGTGTGTGGAGTGGTCCAGCCGCGATGTGACCCCGAATGCATTCGCTTCCACCGTAACTGCGCAGTTGATTTCGCTTTCACTGTCACTGCTCCATTCATTCTTTTATTGGTTTCAGGCCCGTCAACCACCGGTCATTTCGCGCCAAGTGGCGCGGTTCTCTCGAGCGATCCGCAGTGTATGTGCGGGGGGTCTAGAGGTCGGGGACCATGTCTCAACTTTCTTGTGAACAAATATTATTTACCGGGCGGAAGAATAATTTAAATTTGGCATTACATACAAACTTGATCCACCTGCTTCTGGAGATGTTTCCCTGCCAATGACTGGGCCGGGGACCATCCCAAAATGGCACGGGTGTCGACTTGTATTCTTTTGAGGGTCCGGCCCCCTGATGTTGATTTGGGCCCCCAATGTTGGCTTGACCCCCAATATTTTTGGCTGGAATTGTACAAAAAACGTGGGTAAAAAATGATTAGAACTCAAGGACTATCTTCTTCGATCTTTCTGCGAAGCGGCGTCTCGTACCACTCCCATAACAAAAAGTCATCGTTTCTCCCACTACGATATACAAATCATAGTAACAGCTGAACGGATAAACGATGCGATTAGCTTCACGTACCTGTCGCCATAAGACACGCAATGGTTCGTGAGGATGAAGTGAAAAGGCTGTAGAATATGGGGATTAGTCCTTCATGATTAGCCCCGCCCCCGTCCCCCCAACCAAAACGTGTGCCGCCTCCCATGACAGCCATAGAAGGGCGCCATCGGTGCTCTAGGGTGGCCTCTAAAGGGGCGCCTTCGCGTCCCTATCAGAAGCGACGCGTGCGTCCAGTGCCTGCTCCCTGGATCCAACCCCGCACGACTTCCGTACTGTTTAAATTAAAGACTTACAAATTATGCAGAGATTAAAAGCATATATTGCGTTCCATCCAAACGAAGCGTGCTCAATTCGATGTGGGGGTAAAAAAATACGGGGAGGTAGGTTGTCGGACTTTTGGTTCGGCCTCCCAATGAATTTCCAAAAATTGACGCCCCTGCAAAATGGGTAACGGGAGGGGCTCCAACATGAATCATGGGCCTTTTGGTGCGATTTTCCATTATCTATATAGGACCATTATTAAAAATTTGAAATTATTGGAGGTCCAGATACTCCAAGAGCACGACAATACCCACACCCTTTCCTTCTATTGCCTCACTGGAACCTCCACGCCCGCCGCCCGGAATTAATAATCACTGGTCATGTGATGGTAGTATCTCGCTTCTCCGCAAGGTGGCCCGTCAGCTGACCCAGTATCGATACGAATGTCGATTATATTGAGTTTTGCTTGCATATTCACAATGTTTTTCCATTTGTGCTTGAGCTAATAGTGAAAATGCGCCATTAAAATCATTTATTTAATCAAATTAGTTTGTTACATGGACGGATACACCATCAAAGTTTGTTTGTTATAAAAAGAGATTATCAAACCACCACCGAAAACTACGAGTGGGTACAAACTTTACGCAGCCGAGACGAGACTGAATGTCATTGATCCACCGAAACAAGGCAACCGCACGGGTCGGTGGAATTGCGACAGCCTGTGCCACATTCTGGGATCATTGAGGTACGCAAATCACCGATAAATAAGTGATTGAGACTTCTGATAAAAGAAACTGTCAAAGTGTGGCAAATGCCCGTTGCCCGTTGCCGTTGCCCGTTGGCCGTTGGCTGTTTTTGGTGCTGAAAGCTGTAGTTGGGACCCCGAAGCTTGGACCAGTGAACAGTGGTTTGGCGGAGGCTTTAGTTTTTATGAAATAGGTGAGGGTGGATAGTTACAGGCATGCTGACCATGTGTTTATGTTAAAATAATTCTCTTAGATCGTTTCTGCCTTGTGCGTGAGCACAGAATGTTCATGGCAGGTTTACCCATAATCATTTCCCCACGAACGTGTTTTCACCTTAATGTGGGATGGTCATGCACTTTGTGCTTCAGAATTTATTTTTAGTGTGCATACTCGTGGTAATTAACTGGTAGAAGTCTTAAAGTTATTGCTTAAGTTTAGGGTTTTCCATTATAACTCCCATTTTACATGTAGATATCTGCTATTATTTTCTATGCCGTACAATATGCTGTGGCTCAAGGCTATGGTGCTTAGGTGGTGAGGTCCTGTAAAGGATTCAGAAATTATCTCCTTAAATTATCATGCACATTAGGAAAACACCATCACTATAAGCTTGAAAAGTAAAAGAGATTGTGATCAATGCAGCTAGGAGGCTATTTCCAATCCCGTTATTGTATTGTGTTTGCTACCTCAGTTACAATTGACAGCTGGTTGTTGGCAATAGTATTAGTATCACTTCTCACACATTTTGCACCCTGGAGATTGGTGATGCAGTGTCATAATCTATATTAAGGTGTGATGATATGATCAACTATTAGGCTGTTAAGGATGCTGCAAATATGTTATTATGTGGTCAACAAGGCATGAAGTGGCATGTTTTGTCATAACAAGGTGTTGTAGTGACATTTTGCAGTGTTGTTTACAGGGCAGATCCTCTGAAAGATGAAGAAAGTGGCTCAAACTGCTGTGCTTCTTGCACTATTGTCACTTATCAGTAAGTTGCATTTCTGTGTTTACCAAGACAGCTAAAATTGTAATGTGGCATGCACTCTATGATGGGTATTTGAATTTGTTTGCAGCAATCATATATACTTAAGTAGGTCTTTAAGCTCTCAATATAGTGAAGTTTACAGTATGTAAGTTCTTTTGCTTTTTAAATGTGAATTTTAATGAAAGTGCATCACATTTGAATGCTGCTATGTGCTGTGATCTGTACCCAGTTAAAAAGTATTAAGTTATATGCATGTTTTATTCTGTATGTGTGCAATGCAGGTAGATAATTTATCAGTTTTAACCCTGACTTTATGTGTTTCAGGAATGTGATGATCTTTTTGTCATCAATTCTCCATGCAAATGGCATTGCCTTCTCAGACAAAGTTACTGAGGTCAAGTCCAGCCAGCTCAGTGCTGTTTTAGATATTATCTCTGGTGTGACATCATCAAAGGTCAGTAGTATCTACTTTGTTATTTAAAAAGATAACATAATATTATTCACAGCATGTGTAGAACACCAGAAGGTAAATGTAGTTATTTTTTCTTCACATGGGAGACAGTGGAGAAGAGCAGAAGCGTGCCATCACCCTTTGATTCAAGTACTCAGGCCCTCATAATCCTGGACTTAGTCATGCTACATTAAGCCAATTGGTGGTGGGATCTGAGCATCTCTCTGCTTGTGTTGTGCTTGAACAATCCCGTTTTTTGTTGTAGAATGGCATGACTGAAGCCATCCAACCTCTATGGGTTTTAAAACACAATTTATTTTTAACACATGAGAGATGCTACAGCTGCACTGTGGCCACAGCACCATCACATTGTACCAGGATGTGAAAACAGGATGGGTCTGTTAGCTGACTAGCAAGCTGACATCAGACCACTACTGAGTCAGCTTCAGTCCTCACATCTCTGTATTGATTGCTGAAGGCTGCTTCACTAGCCAGTGATCATGCCAATCATCTGACCTGCCAGCTGTTTCCCTGACCTGCTGGTTGTTCCCTAACCTGTCGGCTGCCCCCTGACCTGCTGGCTGCCCCTGTGATCTGCTAGCTGTCCCTTTGACCTCCAATCCCAGCTGTCTCCCTGACCTGCCAGCTGCTCCCCCTGACCCACCAGCTGTCCTCCCTATTTCATCAGCTATCTGCCTGACCTGCTGGCTGTCCCCCTGATCTGCCATCTGTCCCCTGACCCCCCCATCCCCTCTGACCCCCTGTCCTCTCTGACCTGCTGGCTGTCCCCCTGACCTGCCATCTGTCCCCCTGACCCATTGACCCCCCGCTCCCTCTGACCTGCCATCTCACCATGTTGTATGGTCTGGCAGGGCGGCTGGGAGGGCGCCAGCGTGCTCTCGCCATTCCGGTACCCGCGCGTCGTCAGCGTGCTGGCGGTGCAGGTGTCGGAGCCGCTGCCGGGCACGGCCGGCTGGCGCCACTATGACGTGCGCGGCCCGGCTGTCGACGTGGACACCGCCTTCCACCGTCTCGACGTCGGCCTGGCCAAGCAGCCCAACACGCTGCCCGCCATCAAGCTGGAGGCGGAGGAGGTGCGTGACCCGGGGATGGACCTGTTGGCTCAACTGGGTCCTTATATGGGTGTGGTGGGGGTAGCGTGGATCGTCAAAACAGTCATTCCCGCGAAGTTTGTGGCAGTAGGCGTCACAGAGCAGCATGCACCAGGGCAGCAAAACTGTGTGCAGAACAGTAATTGAAGAACCCACCATTTCCACGATACATTGATGGCGTGCTAGCATGCTGTGGTTGCCAAAACATGGCACCAGTCCCTAAAAGTGGGCGGATCCCAGCTTTTGATTCGAGCGCGTGTGACCAGCTGCACACCCTCGTGGACCCACGCTTCGGTCAGTATGACATGTCGCTCTCTACTCTTTCAACCGGTATTGGTTCCGCCTGGGCACCACGTCGCCCCGTCGAAGTCTGGAGTTGGCTTCTTTTCGTTTGGAGTAGCCTTTTCTTCGAAAGCAACCCGTAAGTTTCCCATAATCAAATGTGGAGGAACATATTTTGCAAATGTTGCAAATGTCGGAGGCAAATTACACACTATCAAACAATTTGTTCGCAAGTGCTTTAGAATTTAAAGAGCTCACCCGCGAGAGAAGTACGATTAAAGTCCCGAGACATATGACGCTGCGCTCAGTGACTCCAAAGGTGTAAGGTATAAACTTATAGAAAGCGTGATGACCGCCCGCTCAAATTAAACCCTTATAGCGTTCAAGTCAGATGGTTTCGGCCTGCGGCCTCGCTCGTAACGTTACGCAATTTCTCACTGCGAGTGAACTATCTGTCATGTTCAAGCAAACAGTAAATGCCATTTCGACGGAGACTGAAATGACTTGACTGAATTGATGCGCTCAGATTTGGGTTTGCTCCGGACGGTTGAAAGGCGCTTCACGGACTTGTGCAACGGATGTCTGTCTGGTAGCTGTGTAATGGCTATTTGGTGTGCATGTATCGTAGCCTTCTGTCTGATTGATGCCGTCTGGGAGGAGGATGGGAGGAGTCGTTGCACCACACACTTCCACAGCTGCGCCGGGCGTAATGTCCACCGCCCGCGGTGCTGCTCCGGAGAACACCAGCCGCCGGCTTGCTCTCTGACCGCGCCGGCTCGCTCTCTGACCACGCCGGTTCGCTCTCTGACTGCGTCGGCTCGTTCCCTGACCGCGCCGGCTCGCTCTCTGATCACGTCGGCTTACTCTCTGACCGCACCGCCTCGCTCTCTGACCGCACCGGCTCGCTCTCTGACTGCGCTGGTTCGCTCTCTGATTGCGCCGGCTCGCTCTCTGACCGCACCGGCTCGCTCTCTGACCGCGCTAACTCGCTCTTTGACCGCACCGGCTCACTCTCGGCAGGACGCGTCGGCGGCGACCGGCGCGCTGAACGCGTCGCAGCCGGCCGAGCGCCGCCTGCTGGCCGAGCTGGCGCTGCTGGAGGGGGCGGGCGCGCGGCTGGCGTCGCAGCTGGACGGCCGGCGCGCCGTGCTGCTCTCGCTGCAGGCGCTGCCGGGCGCCGAGGCCGAGGGCGCGCCCGACGCCGCCGCCCGCGTGGCCGCCGCCGTGGCGCGCTACGCCGCCCAGATGGAGAAGGCCAGCGGCGGACGGGCGCTGACCCTGCTCCTGACCCAGCCGGCGCTCAGTCGGCGCACGCGGTCGCTGCTGGCCGATCCTACCGACAAACCACCGGCCGACGGCGGTCTCAATCTGGCCTCCAGCTACAGCGACGACTACCCGGTCATCTTCAACATCCTGCTCATCACCTCCATCTTCTTGCTGTACATTCTGGTGGCGTTCTCCGGTGAGCCCTCTGGCGGCGTGAAATCTCGCTTGTATTTGCTCGGACAAAGCCGGTTGAGATACCGTGTTGAGATATCGTCGGTGACACCTGTTTTTTTCCGATGATAGCTTATTACTGTAATGGGTTTGCCTTCACAGTTTTTCCCTGACCCATTAACGGTATGTCATGACCAGTGGCCACTGTATGGGGCGTGGAGCAGTTTTTTTAGTGTATGGAATGGGTGGTGTCGTCATGCTATTTTTACGCCTAGCCATACGAGCACGCCGGCAACTCTGTACTGTTCACGGTGCTAACCGGCGTTGCGTTTTCCAGTGATGACTGCCTACATGGATCCTGGCAAGGACTCGATCATCTACCGCATGACGAACCCGAACATGAAGAAGAACAACTAGTCCGACAACGAGGACGTTCATCAGCATAGCACGGCTTCTCGTAAGCGCGTGTAGGCGCGTGAGAAGCTCTTATCCCCTCGCTGGACATGGGCCAATGAAACTCAACGACTTCAGGTGGCGAAAAGCTTCAAAATGGACAGGTAGACTTCGGATCTCCATGTTTGAGTTTCATGTTCCAGCACTCAGAATCGTTGGAAATCCCCCCGGCGGACGATGATTCGCCTTCCCATCCGTGATGGCAGCGCCCGTGTAATTCAGTGTGCTTGTATAGAACATTCCATATCCGTAGCGAGCGTCGTGGAGCGGGTGCCCCCATCACGTACCTTGGGAGTGTGCTCGGTCCGTGTGCGGCGCCGGCACCGGGCCTGTCGGGTTGGAGCCAGTCTCGTATCAGTGTTGTGAGTAGCATGCCTCGGCCGGGCCCTCGGGCGCCCCACCAGCGGGGTCGTCTCCGGGCGACTGGTGATCAGCTGGCCGAGGCGGACGGGCCTGAGGAGCGGTGGCCGCCTACGGAGCGCCAGGCTGTCTGCAGATAGGCGGACCGCCGGCCGCCAGGGCACAGGCGCAGTGTTTGTTGTCCGGGGCCGCCTGAAGGCGGGCCGGGGAGCGGGCAGGGCCGTTACGCTGGTGGGCCGTGGGGTCCGTTCGCCTCGTGTAGGACGGATCGCCGATAGCGGGCGATAACGGCAGTGGCGGGCTGGGACAGATTATGGATTAATTATATCGTGATTGTACAGAATGGACGTGCGGTTCAGTGAGGCGCGATTTTGCCGTGAGGTCTGATGCTTATGTAACAATCGCGTTCGTTGTACATGGATGCAAATAAAACCGGTGTGAATGACAGTATGTGCTATCTGATCGGCGGCCAGACGTGGTTTGTCTGAGCGCGCCATAAAAGGTTAGACAACTGATGGGCAGACAGCATAGGTAACTGACGTTTGGTGTGCAAAATAGGATGTTTTGAAGTATTTCTGCTGCGCAGCGAAGGGGTGCAAAACCTGCCGCAGCGATGCGTGATGCGCGCGTTTGTGGAGGACCCACGAGCAGTTAATTATCCCAAATGAGCTGTGGGTTATTGCTTGCAAACTATTTTTTGTTGTAGGGTTTATCAAATGTGTCTTGATGTTGTATGACAACTTTGTTGAAAGTGAATGAACCCTTTCTGATTTGGTGGTCACTTTGCGCCAGATGTCTTCGAGCCGAAAGCAGGGGCGAATCCATTTGGTTTATCTAACATGCATTGCTGTCAGCAAGGTCGTGGTTGATGTTGCGGAAGATGGAAAAGTTGCTGATTGAATGCCCTCCAGATATAGCACGTACGCAAATATTGGATTCGTTAAGTTTGACGTGCGTTGTTTACATTTATTCTTTTAAAGTGACGCTTCTAGATTTAATAGTTGATGTTACCCACGCAAAAAGCACGTCGCATGAGGCTCCCATGACATCGCGTTCTTGCCACCACGCTGAGGTGGTGCGGGGATGAGGTACCGCAGCGGTGGACAGAAGGGTGACATGTGGCGGGGACCTGCACGTATGTAAGCGGGCTTGACATGTTGGCGTGAGTGAAGCCCACCCTGCTCGAGCCAGCTGAAGCACGCCTCAGGCTATGGGTCTGGCGTCACGGGCTCTGCAAACACGTCCCACCCGCGCCGTTAATGTCCGACTCCGGCCATCGGCGGCTGAAGTGGCGCGGCGGTCTCGGCTCGCCAAACTACCCATAGCTCACCGTCAGCTGTCCGGCCAAGGCAAACGGACGCGGCGTGAGATATAGCGTGTCCTTGGAATAGCGCGTGGTCGTGGATCAACCGCCCGGGGAGACTCGTCGGGCGACACAGAACACCAACACCAACACGGATGCGGGGACCGCTGAACTGGCTTTAACAACAACGCGAGCCGCACTCTCCCGATCGATCGGCCCGAGAAACGTGCCCGGATTGTTGCAGAATGGCGCAGCATGGTGCAGCATTGCAGCTCATGCAATGCAGCGTAGCTTCTTCAACGGGTACATGACTACAAACGGAACATACGGGCAGAAAAGCGGCTGGTTTCCGACCGGCTAGGTGCCAGCTACAGAGGTGCCATGCGCCTTCGCAATAGCCATGCATCAAACTCCTGGGAAGAAAGGAATGGATTGCTCGTGCCCCGTTGTGTCCCTCTGAACGCCAGCGGCCAGGGATCCGCGTACAGACGCACACAATACATCACAGTTTGCATACTCAAATGCTGCAATTTGCGCGTGGCTATCATCTTAACATGTGCCTCATTTCGCCGGAACCGTTGCAAGTGACGGAACCGACCGTGCGTCGGGACTACCACTCGCTGCCGACAAACCGATATGAGATCGATCCTCGCTCGCAGATGAGCAAAAACAGCTCCGGTGCCACTCCGCGAGGTTAACTGAACTCACATATTACCATGTGCCCCTCCGAGCGTGTAAAAACTGCCACAATTCGTTACTGCAACTGGCCGTACGGGTTATTTACCGCTCCTTGATTCGGTGGTGATTTATTCCAGTCTGTGAATATTTTAGCTTGGGCCGGGTCGGCTTGCTAACTCATTCGAGCCAGGCGTCTGGCTTCGAAAATGGATCTAGGAAAACACTACGCATGTCATGAGAACAGTGTGGTCTTAGCTGCAGGGGCTACGGCATAGGAATAACTTATCCAGGTGATTCGGCTGCGTTGGTGCCGTGGCGAGTACAAAGGTGGCCATCTGCCCTATGGATGCTGGCTAAGCAAGGCCCAGAGACAGCCGAAGCAGGACACGGCACCCGACCATGGCTCAAAAAATGTGATGCAAGGCAAATAGAGCCCATTGATCGTGCACGTGAATCCGGGGACAAATGGTGTGAATCGCACCTCTCCCTCTAAGCTCTTCCGATGCCGGTTCCCGTGTTTGTATGCGGTCTTTTCTGTGTGTCTTGCGTATGTACTGCAGATCAAGAGTTGACCGACGCATTCCAGCTTCTCCGACTGGTGCAGTCCTCCACGCATCGCCTGTGATTCTATTTGACCCCTGACCCGTCCGTGTGCACGTAAAGTAGTTCCCATTGAACGCCGGGGTCTCGGGTAGGCCTAAGCTCGAGCAGCAGTCGTCGACGCCGACGCCTCTCCGCCACCGACCGGCGCCCCAGCCTTTTACCGGCCGGTCGGCGGCCGTGTCGCCGGTGCCGGGTGGGATCACAGGGCGGCCGGCGGCGGTCAGTCCGCGACCGCAGGGGCGTGGCGTGGCGTGCGTCGGCGACGTTAGCCGGCCCGGGTCAGCGCAGCGCCGTCACCAAACATTTGTTTATGCCGCCGTTAGCGGGGACAGCCAAGGTCGCCGCGTGATGGACGACTCATAAGGCTCGGCGGGCATTAGCAAGAGGAGAAGGAGACTTATCTGCGCCTTGACCTGCAGCCTTGCAGGTGTACACAGCAGAGACAGACCAGTCATTCTATGCCAGCGACTGTGCAAAACAAACGCAAACATGACATAACCATCGTAAAAACCTACTTGGTTCACAAAATTTAAAATTTCAATCAAACAGCTAAATGCGCCACGTTCATCATCGGTTCCATTGTAACAGCACCGAAGGTCCGCTACTGTTGGCATCGCTAATATATTATGTGACAACCTTATCAAGAGTGTGTGCTCATGTAAGGTTGCACCCGCAGAGTTCAGTGCTATCCTCTCTCCTCGGGCCAAAATGTGGAGGAAATCACGGGATGGGCAATCAATCAACTAGACAGTGAAACTGATCCATTGGAAACATCTGTCATGAACCAAGCGGGCCAGGGCAATTATTCATGGAACTTAAACTGTCGCTTTTGTGGCGGAACCTTACACCACCAACATATCACAACAAATCCAAGGAAAAGCCAGATAAGACAAGTCACCAAACGGAGACTTCAAAAAGGCTAAAAGAGGAAAGAAAAGTCACCAAAAAAAACGAGTCACCACCGCTGGTTGTCCTTATAAAATTAAGGTCGCGTTCGAATGAAGGTCTTCGTTCTTGACCATTTGCTGTGTACAGAGTGATAAATGGCGTGATAAATATAAGTTACACCACAGTTTGGATAGCGCCGGCCTCCCGCTGACCAGCAAACAGCGGTGAGCGGCGGCAGCCCGTGCTGCCAGATCGCTGACTGATGACTTAATTTGACTCAAATCGCCGCGCCGTTACGACACGTCGGCACTTGTTCGCATTCAAAGCGCCGCTCGTGCATATCAATTTGAAGTCATAAAGTAAGTGGCGCACAAAGCATTCACTCCAAACATGGGGATCCAGAACGAGGTAATTTAAATGCCGGCAATATTTTCTTCCACCTCGAAGTGGATTGACCCAGCAAGAAGCGAGGATGAGTATCTCAGACTCGTTGATGAGGTACAGCAGGAGCCGCATAGTTGCTTCGACGGCTTACTGAATGAATGTTCCCAAGTAAGTACGCCGTTCTGCTGCAACAATCCAGACTTTTCTTCGTTTTTCATTCGCGGCCCCGAATATAAGCTCTTTGTGCACAACAGATACCACATAAACTTAGTGTGTGCTTTGATACGGGCCCGGCTGGTCAGCTGGATACGACACCGCTGGGGTAGCGGTCATTGTGGTCCCCTGAGATCTTAAAAAACTAAAAGAGCTGGAAATGTGAAATTCACAGCATAGACAAGCCTGTACATGAATTCACTTCAGTCGAATTTGGATGTTCGTGGGTCATGACCTTCAGGTGGAAACATTTCAAACAAAGGCAAACTCCAGATCGGTGTCCTAAGTTCCCTCAGATCTTCTTATGCAACCACCTTCAACCTAGATACTTCCTCTATGAAAACGGTCGCTAGTGCTCATTTCAGGTCAGTCGCCTAATCTAACTTAAATGAAGTCACGGACACCGTGACTCACGGTGACCAAAAATATGCAAGATTGTTTTGATTTTTGAAGTTCAATAAGCGACGGCAATTACACTAGGTGGTGTGTTTCTTATAACAGAAGTTTGACCACGGTCATTCAAGGTCAGTGACCTCTTCTGATTTCATGAAGCTCAAATCACGTTTGTTAACCTCCCTGAGGTCAAGTAATTGCAAATGAGCGTCAAAAACAGCCCCTCATAGCATCCCACAGGGCATTCCGTCGTCCATCTTAAATGAAACATTTTAACTAAAATGTTTTTAGCTGAAATATTCCATCAGTCTGAGCTTTGCAAAGAAGATAACGCAAGGTTATAACGAGATCATGACCTATGACCTGCCACTGGCCAATATCTGAGACGTGGCTTTAGTGGCTTTAAATGGCTACAAGGTCTTACCAAGCAGGGTCAAGGTCTTACCCTTATCAATCTATCAATATTATCTTACCCTTATCAAAACCAACGACAGCTGAGATATGAGATAAAAGATAAGTTGCCTGTACGATGGACGACAAGTGTTCGCACAGTGGTCCTCAACATAACCGGAGTCCCAGAGGAAAACGCCACGCTGTGCAATGACATTCTGTATCAGAGCTTGCATGGGGAACAGTGGACCACAAGCTCGAACTTTGTCCGCCGCCAAGCAGGGTGTTAGAGGCCTTACAGCTCTGTGAAAACCAGCACCCCTGACACGGCAGGGATCCCACTCGCCAGTGGATTTGCAATACGATCTTTTGTTAATGGAGAGGCGCCATGCAGTCTCACCATTCGGTCGAGACGCCACCCTCCCTGGTCCCGTGCCCCTTGGGGCCATTTGGAGATGGCTGCGTGGATCGCTTTTGCGTTTGCCGCTGTAGTTGACGGGCTCTTCGTAATGGTCGCTGAAAGATGATATAACAACAGTCTATGGTAGGGGATATCTAATTGGTGCATGATTGCCCTTCTGAACTAACCATGAAACCGAATACCATCTCTACTGTTACCTGGTCCTTCACAATTCACTGGTGGGGTCAAACTAACCCAACTCAACGGTAATATGTATTGAGAAACTTACTGATAAAGTACAGTTTAGGAGCTCTACCAAATACCGGCAGGACATATCACTTGACCACTGCATTCATAATATCATCACAAATAAAGGAAATGGCTCGATCACTTTCTAATAAGCACGACCTAGTACTGGGTCGCCACCATACGAGGCAGCGAACACAAAAAAGATCAACATATCTGATAACGCTTACTTGAAATAAATGTTGCAAAACATCAACTGAAACGCGTTATTACATCACTTCTGACACTTTTGAGGGGCATGTCCACCAACAACCAGCTGACGCGGTCCAGCATGACGGAGGCTGAACCGGCATGAAGGTCCGGCATGAAGGAAGCTGCTTCCGTGCGTGGAACGGACATCACTCGCCGCGATGCCGGACAATGTTGTTTTGCAAACTGTTTTAACGCGTACAAAGGGCAAGGCGTGATGCGTTCTTGAGTCACTCGTCCACTTATAGTTTTTAAAAAACTGCATTAATATTGCCCTCGTGGGCTAAGCCATTCTACCGCCCGGACTGACGGTCAAGACTGTCCCTTTAAGGCGACTAACGACGTCATATAAGTTTAATGGATACGCCCCAGTACTTCCACGGAATACAAAAGAGCTCGGACAGCGAGAGGCAGAGCCAAATTGTATGGTGTTGTGACCGGTGGTGCCACTGGGACGATCGGTAGGCTTCCAGGCCTCCTATTACCGAGCGGTGAAGTGGCCCGGCCTAGGTGGGAGGGGCGGGGCCGGGCGGCACGGGGCCGGCGCTGACTACGGCCCGGTTCGACGTAAGACGACACCTCGGGCCGGCGGCCGCCACCAGACGGTTTACATCGGAGAGAGAGAGAGAGAAAGAGCCGGATGCTTCCCTTCCGCAGATAGCGGACAGGCTCTGGTCTTCAGAGCCGAAGAGATGCCGTCCCGACACAGCGCCCGAGTCGCACCGGTCACGGGGCGACGACAGATGTTACAGCCGAGCTTGCCGGGTCTTCCGTGTGTTGTGCCTTTTGTTTGTTCGCGCTTTACGAGGAAGCCGCGTGCATGACAAATTTGTCAAAAACCGCTCCAAGAAACAATGACGCTTCTGAAGCTAGTTCAGGTTTTCTGTTTCGTTGATAAGACAGAAGTATTAGCCTTATTCCTCTGAAAAAACAGGAGAATGTAGATATAGTTAGCTTGATATTTCCATTCTCCTGGTGTTTCCGAGGAATACGACTAATAATACTGTCTTATCTATGTGACTAATGCTCCTCGCCAATGCACTGAACAACTAATGTAATTTCTGTTTCGCTGTTTGCGCCGTCCCGTACCCACAAGTACGCCACAAGTAAGCAAACGTCTCTATAACTTGGCTCCCAGCGTGCATCGTGGCCAGCACCGTTCACGCATCAGGGAATATATCACTGCGGATCAAAGCGCTGTGCTGTTGCGTGTCGTCACAGTTCTGCCTTTCGGAGCAGCCGTCCAGCAATAAGTTGCGTGGCATCGCAGCTGCCCCGTTGCGCAAAGCCCAAACCGTCGCGGACCTGAGTCCGAGCAAGCCGTACCGGACGTGAGTGTCCTCCCATTGCAGCATTGGACACGGCGTGGTGCCGGCGGCGCGTAATGGCCCTGTCCGCGACGAACCCGGTGACGACGCGACGAAATGCGGCAGCTCTCGCGCCAGATATTGCCGCGCCAGTCCGACTAATGGCCGCCCTCTGCCGGGGGAGCCCCGCGGCGCCACCCGTCCGTCCCGGATGAAATAGCGGCCTCTCGTCCAATCACAACAGTCGACAAAAAGCGTGCCGGCGTCGCCACCTCGCACCTAATCAATTGCCGCGGCTGAAGGCGATTACACGGCGGCGGTGTCTGGACGCCTCTCGCGGCACGCAGAGGCCAGCAGCGGCCGCCGCGCGGGTCAGCGGAGGTCACCGGCACCGCGGTCAGGAGCAGAGGTGCTGTCCGGGACCAAGCGAGCAATCGCCGCCACCTCAACATGGCAAAGTGAGCCAACCTTCTCGGCATACCGGCTCGACCCTTCTTACCATGCGGATAAAATTAACCATTGAGCCGATTAGTTCGACAAGAACATTTATGTAGGTCTGAAAGGGCGGTTGTGAATACCCTGTTTGTCGTGCAGAAGCCTTGGTGCTCACGTACTGGAGCATAGTAGCCCCATCCCCCGCTAGCCCCTGTACACAGCCCGTCTTGACGGTTGGCCTAAAGGGTTTAAACCTGGCGAGTTGGACACTTATCTGTAGTTCCTTTGTTAAGCGGGGGTTCCTCATAGCCTTGATGTATGAACTAACTTATTCATCACCGCACACATGGCTGTTCTGACCACATGCACACAATTTGTAATTGGGTGGTGACTGAGTCCTGCCTGCTGCTTTGCACAATACCATTGCCACTTCAGGTGTGTGTTTAAAGTCTTAGTGGCTCTGATAGTGCTAACAGTTCTGTTGTCACTAGTATAAGCAGAACAACCGAAATGGATGAACAGCTTTGTATGCAGATAATCAAAGGAATTATATGAATACCCGGCAGTAGAGGCCTTTTCAAGCTGCTTCAAGCCCCTACAATGTCTAACCGCATTGCCAAAACTACACACCTCGGGCCAAACTTTCGTGGGGAGGCGCCAACAATGCCGAAAATTGCACATTGCCCTTGCCTCGCCAAACGCTTTAGAGAAAATGCATCACGTGGCATGTTCAGCACGTATCTCTTGAACGTTTCGCAGCTGCGCTACAGCGAAAAGTTGGGACATACGCTAACATCGGCCGACCTGTCAACACGTCAAATTCTTCGAGCACTATGTGACAGCCCGCTGAGGCGCGTGCGCTCGGTGTCCCCACAAAAAGTGTCGGCTCCGAGAGGGGCCGTCAGATGCTGACGGCGTCTGCGACACCGGTGCCGCGCCGGCAGCCGGCAGAGTGCGTCCCTCGTGAGAGTACCGCTGTTTTTACCCGGCACCGACGCGTCACCGAGGTGCGCCCGGCTGTCAACAGTCACCCGTCACGTGACCCGGTGACCCAGGTCTAGAGATAGATGCCAGCTCATTGATAATGCGTCGGTGGAGCACTTGTTGATTGTGGATGTTAGTTATGAAAATATAGCTGAAAGGCAAGTGATACTAGGGCTCTGAAGTGAAAAAGCGACCAAAATCGGTTAAAAGTGATGTAAATTGTTTAACTTGAATAGTTAGAGAACGCACCATTGCTATGGAGAAAAGCCTATTCTCAACGGAATACAACGCGCACATCAATGGCAAGACCAAATGATCGCTGAAATGCAGCGAAGAGATGTTCAGCCATCACGACTGTTTGCCGGACGACAGGCCGGACATCCGCGCCCACCAGTGTCTATCCACCCTATTGGTTCGCACGCCCCCGGCAGGGACACCTTTCTAGGTTGGTGGTTGCGGTTTGTGGGTGGGGGTGGGGAGGGGGAAGTCACGGCCGCGGTGTGACCAGCCCCCGGAGTGGCGTCGGCAGCGGTGGCGTGCACCGTCTGACGGCCCAGCCCGCCCCACCACGGCGGCACCGCCAACACTTCATTAATGGACCCTGAACGGCTGGGCGCTGGGAGCCCCGCCGCCCGTGGGAGTCGACTCCGATGACTGACACTACACCAGGCGATGGCGAGAATTACGGTGCGACGCTGCAGACACCTGCATAGTTGTCATGAGCCCTGCATCGTCTGGGCCTTTGCCAAAACTACTGTGGTTTTGGCGTTACTTGTAGACCCCCCCCCCTCCTGTCATCTCAGCGGGGGCACAGGCAGGGGGGGGGGGGCTATAGTGGGCCGGGGCCGGCCCTCAAGCCCGGATTTTTCACCACAGATGAAAATAAAACAGAAGATTTAAATGATACAAAAAAATGACTTGGTGCCAAATCACCGAACTCCAGGCTACTCACACAAGAAAATTCTCACTGCGCCGCTGCACCTATTAGGACCTATACGTCGGATCGAATAAAGCTAAGAAGCGACCGATAACAACAGCTAAAGCTTCGTTAACATCTGTCACATCTATCATCTGTGACGGATGCCGTCACCGGTCACGTGACATATCTCGCAAATCCGAAAATTGCTTTCACGACTTCGGGGTCTGCAGCGTGTGTATTTGATGGTTGCCGAGCTCTGAAACCCACGTCAATGAAAGATGGTCTTTTGTGGATGCGCCATTTACATGTTATCACATGGATAACAGTGAAAGGCGTGGTCGGGTCAAGGCTGAATTCATGTAATTTTAGAATGATGTGATTTTTCGTGTCACAGCTCCTGCTGTAACATGTGATAACCTGATCAGCATCCAGTGGCGTGCAAATGTGTCGACCTGAGTTGACTTGACTTGGCATTTGGCGCACTGCACAAAAACAGTCCAAAAACGATGAAGAAAACTTAGAATTACCACTTGCATGACAATACCGTGCACACTGTCAGTGGGTACGCACTGAGCCGTGCACAACTTAGCTAAATACATCACATCTGCATCGATATGCATTGAATACACATCCATCAACATTCACATACACACCAATATGATTGGTTTGCCAGAAGGTGTCCAACCGGTCACTTCATGGGTGTGTGCAGCTCCGTGCGCCTACCTGGACCCGTTCAGAAGTTGTCTTAGCAAAGAGGAGGATGCTTAATCCCCGGCCGTTGCTCGCTAAAAATGTGAAATCATAGGACAATGAAACCTTTTATACGGCGGGGAAGAAAGCAATACCTTCCCGCCTCCGCGGTTTATTCGTAGGTATTTGTTTTCCATGTATGTTTCTCCACAGCTACATGCATGTTCGCCGATACTGATGGGCGTCCGTCTATCCATCTGCAAATGCGGGACAATTCGCTTGTTCGACCGTCTGTCTGTCTCTCCTCTGTATATTCGCGGATACTGACGCGCGTCCGTCTGTCCATCTGCAGATGCGGGACGATTCGCTGGTTCGCCCCTCTGTCTGTTTGTCTCTCTACTGATGCGAGTGTGTCTTTAGGGTGGTGCTCCTGCCAATAACAGCCGCCCACGCCGTCGACAAATAAACTGTCCCGCAGTGCCACACAGCGAAAATACACCGTTCGGAAATAGCTCGCGTAACAATGCGAACAGCCACACAGTGAAGGAGTGTGCGGGGGAGACAGGTGGCCTTCCTCGGTGACGCATCACCGGGTCACGCTGGCCGGCAGAAGTCCACCGAACTCGCGGAGGAAAACAAACACAGGGGGCGCTCCGACTGGCGGAAGAGAGAGAGAGAGAGAGAGAGAGAGAGAGAGAGAGAGAGAGAGAGAGAGAGAGAGAGAGAGAGAGAGAGAGAGAGAGAGAGAGAGAGAGAGAGAGAGAGAGAGAGAGAGAGAGAGAGAGAGAGAGAGAGAGAGAGAGAGAGAGAGAGAGAGAGAGAGAGAGAGAGAGAGAGAGAGAGAGAGAGAGAGAGAGAGAGAGAGAGAGAGAGAGAGAGAGAGAGAGAGAGAGAGAGAGAGAGAGAGAGAGAGAGAGAGAGAGAGAGAGAGAGAGAGAGAGGGTGCCACCATGGCATCTCTGTAATAGCATGTCACTGCGCACCTCACGGACGGGGCACCACGACTCGAAACGGCTCAACACCCTGGAAACCCTACTTATCCACGAACATATACCCGAAATAAACGTATCAATTATCTCTTTCAAGCAACAATGCACACCAACCAAACGGATAATGAAAATACCATTGGCAACTGTGCGAGGAGTCGGCAGGATTAGTGACATGCAGCACTGATTTGCTTTCCTGAATGTTACTGGTTGCAGCTCTTGGTTTTAATGATATATTATGTGTGGCTGTAGCACATTTCCTGGCACCGAGCCATTAGCCGCGGTTAATGTTATTCAACAATAAATATGTTTTTCACATGCTTGAGTCCTGCATGCATATTGCAAGTTTGTCAATTGCCAGCTTGAACTGGAAAGCTGTGTATTATTTTTGAAAGTGGATAAATGATATATCCGGAGCGTTACAAAACAAAAAACATAAATATGGAGACGGCGCATGTCTCTTGGCGACCCACCTCTCAACCTCACCGATGGTATCGAACGGAACTGAGGAAGCGGTCGAAAAACTTAACCGGAAGCTATCCTAAGCTGAGAACGCCGTACTCTGTATTGGTGTATGTCTATGATCTACTTTATGTCGGTGTGCACACACACACACACACACACACACACACACACACACACACACACACACACACACACACACACACACACACACACACACACACACACACACACACACACACACACACACACACACACACACACACACACACACACACACACATATATATATATATATATATATATATATATATATATATATATATATATATATATATATTAACGTATATGAATTTCCGAAGACAGTACCTTTGATCTATCGCATGTTTGCCTATAAATCGTGTTGAGCCGTCCATCCGCATAGAGCGTGGGCTACCGTTGATAGCCGCCTCAGTGTGGAGTATCGACGTCACAACACCAGGTGGAGCTAGTCGGCCTCGACGTTGCGCCATCTGGATTTGCCTTTCATCATCCATCATCATCATCATCATCATCATCATCATCATCATCATCATCATCTTTCGTGCGCTCATTTTTCCTCAGCTAATAAATGAACAGCATCCAACCTAAAATATCGGATTCAAATAGCGCTGGCAGAGCCGGGTGGCAGCGAGCGGTAGCCCTGCTGCGCAGGACGGCGTCGTGGCAGTGCGGCGTGGGTAGAGCCGAGCTCCCTGCAGACGGATTGGCTCAGGTAAATCGGGCGGGGCGTGTGTCGGCATTTCTCGGTGGGCGGTGTAGCAGAGCAGGCCTGGGTGGGCCAGGGCGTGACCCGCATGGACGTGGTCGCCTTATGAATATTCCATCGATCAAGTTGTCCGGCTCTGAAAAGGCTAATTGTTTGGCCGAGTGTGTGACAAATGGTCGTACAAACCTGAAAACCCGAACGACTCGGTCTACCTGAGTAATAATAGGCCGCCGCGAAGAGAATAATGGAATGAGCACAGTTCGGGTGGATTCGGCAAATCTGGCTGTTCACTGAAATCTGAAAGCGGCCTCAGCTCCGGGATTATGGAAATACCCGCGGCCTAGCCTGGTGCACCGGCTTCACCGTTGGCATTACCGAGTTGCGGGCCGCCGGAGTACCGATGGACTGTACCAGTGTACTCTGAAGACGCAACTTGAGAAGGATGACATGCCCGGCCTATATTTTCACTTGGAGACCAGGCCGCTTTCTAAAAAAACGGCCGAAAATAAGTATCTCTACATGCTTAGAAGAGCATCTTAAAGTACGCCAAAAGAGCAAACAAAAGACATATCAAATACATTTCATAATAAATAAAAATGATATATACCCCTACCCAAGGGATAAGACAAAATAGAGTGACCTAAACAGCCTACGACTCATTGAATAACCACGGGCTATAATTACAGTGCATCCGAAGCTGGTTGGATGCGGGTATAGTTGCCGAATGGTAGGCTGCCCAGGCTGTCGAGTTAGGTTTTGCCCAATGTTTGTGATCAGACCAAAACACCTATTTTGAAGCTGGACTAAGTCTGATTCAGTTTTGCAAAGGCATCATTAGATTTGCATAACTTCAAAAAGTCACACCCGCCATTGTTCAGCATCAAATATTTATCACAATTTGACAAACGCTCTTCATTGGCGTTTTAGCCGTCGCTCGGACCAACCTACCTTTCGAGGTCTTAGGGGTGTGTCTCTGTGCGCCCTTTCCGGGTCTTGAGAGTGGGCCTCTGTGCCCCCCCCCCTCGCAGGGCGAAGCTGAACATATGCTCGTATGGTGGGGTTCAAATGCCATTCTAGCCAGTCTTCAGTCCATTTCAACTGGTTTGGGCCCGCTAAGTGGTTAATGCTTTTCGTTCTGAATCCTCTATGAGGACTAAACCAGGCGACGAGCCGGCATCACTGCCACGGAGCGTCTGTCACGTGGGAGTAGCGCCATCGGGAACGGCCTGCTGCTGGCCGGGGAGAGAAGGGGAGGGGAGGAGGCGCCGCGCGTCATTCCGGCCATTCCCGGCGTAGCTGGCGGTCGTCCCGAGCCGGTGTCGTCAACAGAGCGGAGCGGCTCGTTACCTGCTGGTCGGAGATGGTAACGGGAGACGAGCCGGCGTGCCGCCCTGCCGTCCCGGGCAGCCGGCGGACGAGCTCGGCAGGTCAGGGAACACCAAACCCGGCTATGTTCGACGAGGGAAGTGCCAGGCTCTCCGAATCCATCATGTTCCAAGTCCGTCCCAACAGTTACGAACAAAATGTCTTTTGGGTCTCTACTTGCAGCTTCCTCATAGACTGTAACGCGTTCTCTTCGTCATTCCTCTGTACTGCTGAACTAGACCCCTGTCACATCTGTCAACCTGGCCTTCGGCACGGGCTCAGATGACATATGTTGTCTATCCCCTCCGTATCCCCTCCGTTTGTTGTCTATCCCCTCGCCCCTCCGTTTCCGGTGTTCGTCTGGCCGCCACATGCGCAGGCTGTAGCCGGTCCAGTGGCTCCCGCGGAGGCTCACTGCTCCGACACGGTCCGGTGTGCTCGCGCGGGCCCGGGAGTCTGTCCCCCCCCCCCCCCCGTGCGGAATACAGCGCACGGATGCCTCTGGTGACGTGCGAAGGGAGCGAATTAAACAAAGCTGTTTCTCTGGTCACTTCAACCCTCGGTCCCGTAGTGACGAACACCTCAGCAGTGCGCTTGCATGAGGACGGTGTCACTGTAATGCCCTGGATGTCACTGGCACCTCTCCCTGCTTCTTCATCCCTCTCCTTATCTTCCCCTTCTCTCTCCCCTCTCACTCATCTCTTTTTCTCTTCACTTTCTACATATTTCTTTTCGTCATTTTCTTCCTCTCATTGCCTCCTGCCCCAAGTCGATTTAGTATTCCGGCTCAGCAGACCACTCTCAGAACCTGAGCCACAAAACAGACGACGAGCATCTGGGAGCCACAGTTCGGAATCAGCTGACCATGTCCCACACACAAAGGCACGTCCACTTCAGCTCAGTTCTCGTGCCACAACAACCGGCTCGGGAGAGCAAACAATCTGACGTGCCGTCCGGAAAACTCCGCACGATGGCGGTCCCGGCAATCTCATTTATTCCGTTCACAACTGTGACCCAGTGATTGCGTACACCAGCCTGCTTGGACCAATATCTGATCGAAGCTGGACGGCTCAAGATCAGACGCGCCGCGCGGCGACAAAAACGCTCTGCCGCGCCGGCCCTGCCGGCCCCGCTCCGCGACCAGCCCGCGCTCAACACCGGCCCTGTGTTGGTGCGGGCGGCGTACAAGGAACACCACTCACGTCTCGCCTCGCTCGCGAGGTCAGCCGCCCCCACAGTGAGCGGCTGTTGGTGATGTGACACGGCGTGACACGGCCGCCACGTCACTTCCACCGCAGCCGGCCACCTGACGTGGCGGACAGAGGCACCGCCTGCTGTCAACAAGCAACGGTCGACGCTCAGAGAGGCCGCCATCGCCCCACATGCCACGCACTATGACAATTTCCGTTTAGTCATTTTGATTGATAACGGGCGCTGGTGGTCTTCAAAACCGTACCAGTTTTTTTTCTGTCTCATCGGTGGCCACCAATCCCAAAAAGGTTAGCTTGGGATCAGTGGTCTTGCCCCAGCCGAGGTCGCAGTGTAGCTACTTTTTTTCGTTGTGAGCTGTGATGTTCGGCTCTGTGTTGGAATCCACTAAGCATTGCCTCTGTTAGTTACCAGTTTAGGTTGCAGTAGCTTTTTCTATCTGAATATGTTGTTCTGTTCCTGAATGAATCCTGTCTTGCAGTTATCCCTAAATACCACAAATCAATGCGTGGATCCACGCAAGCTTTACAACTGTATTCCAGTAAACGAATGCTAGTTCTGCCTTGACCTGCTCCGGACGATTCAGGAACACGCAGATCGTTCCTAACGCAGCTCCCGGAACGCAGATGGAGTACATGCCAGCTGCCGAGCGAGGCCGAGGCCCATCTCGAGAGCACCGTGGCCCGACCCGGCCTCTCGAGGCCGCCACACGCGGACGGACCGACCAGGAGAACAATCTGGCCGCCACAAAAACGCCGCATGCGTCAACAGCTCGGTCGACGCGGCTGGCAGGCAGCTCAACAGGCCACAAAAACGGCGCCGTCTGCCGACTGAGCGGCCGGAACACCGGTGAGCTGTCCTGCAGCGGCGCCCCTGCCCAGCGCTGGTGATGAGCCCGTCCTGCAGCGGTGCCCCCGACCCGTGCTGGTGATGAGCCCGTCCTGCAGCGGCGCCCCCGACCCGTGCTGGTGATGAGCCCGTCCTGCAGCGGCGCCCCCGACCCGTGCTGGTGATGAGCCCGTCCTGCAGCGGCGCCCCTGCCCAGCGCTGGTGATGAGCCCGTCCTGAAGCGGTGCCCTCGCCCCAGGGCTGGTGACGAACCTGTCCTGCAGCGGTACTCTTGCCCCAGCGCTGGTGATGAACCCGTCTCGCAGCGGTGCCCTCGCCCCAGGGCTGGTGAGGAACCTGTCCGGTCGCGACCAGCAGCTCTCAGCGCGTCAGGACACATTCATGCTGGATCATGTCTACTGGGGGCCCATTCGGCATACGGTCGCGCCAGCTATGCCGAGTGAGTTGCTGAAAAAGTTGCGCTGCTGGTAACTTCGTTACCAGTAATGCAATTTCGTGAGCGCGTAGCTAGCACATTGTCGTCCAGGGAAGGCAGCCGCACGTGCGGTGCTATGAAACCAGTGCGACCGTAGAGAATGTTTTCCACAGTAGATTTCGAAATATCCGCAATTACTACGCTAAATGCTGCTGGGACATAGCCACTAGCTCACTCAGCTCCGCTGTCTTTCCTGATGTTGAAGCTCTACGTTATTATCACTTTTGAAGTTCTTCGTTTGTGTGTCTAGCAATAGATATTGCTACATCATGACGTCCAAAATATTATTGGCAGAATGCATTTGGTAACCGATGCAGGTTGCAAACTAGCACACCATGATGCCGTGATGGTGTCAGTGTTACGTCGCGGAAAAAGACTGGCACATCCATTCACTGGTGATCAGACTCCCATTCCTCCTCGTGCCTTGCCTTTTGTTTTCCCCGGCGCCTATTCGTTTTACCAATTGTAAATGTAAGCCGTCTCCAGGCGCTCTGTTTTTGCGCGCACCATGTGTGATGGGCCCGGGTCGCTCGCCGGGGCGGGCCGTTGCGCCGTCCAGCAGGGCAGGGGGTGGTCCAGCACAAACTGATTATCCCCATTCATGCACGTGATCTACTGGATAGGCGCACAGCACTGGGAGGGGCCCGCAGAGGGCATACCTGCGGCGGCTGGGTGGCGCCGCATTGTCCGACGCCGGCAGGGGCGGCGGCGCGCTCTCCGGCGTCCCGGCCGACGGCGGCGGCGCGGTCCCGTACCGCTGCCAGGTGGCAGCACCGGCACCGCCCGCCCCGGACCTGCAGCGGCTGCCGCGCCGCCGTGACGACGCTGCAGGGACAGCGTGTGGAGCCTCCGATGGCCCGGGCCGTGGGAGACGAGTTTATGTTGACAGCGGCGCGCGCCGGTAACGGTCCCACGGCGCGTGCGTCACCCGAGCGTCGTCTCCGCAGCGGTGCGGCTGTCTGGGCTCCCGCAAGCTGTCTCGGCGCATTAGACCACGGTCTCGGCCACACACTGGTAGCCAGCGGACCGCACCAGCTGGAGAGGGCTGTAACCAACGGCGAGTGCTGGACATTCAGGAGCCCCTACAGCAAATGGAACATCTTGTCGGAAGTGTACGATGCCCCTGACTCTCCACAGACTAAAGGCTTGCCGCGGTCACGACGGTCACCATACCTGAGAGGCCTTGCTTAGCACAGGCAGTTCAGGCTCATCCCCATGTAATTCATCCACGCACCACAACTGAATGGATGGCTGACTGAGTGGCTGACTGGCCGGTGAATGGAAATGGAACAGCCACCACCCCGCTCACCCGCGTAACAAGGTAAGACGCGCGGACCGACACGCGTGACGCGCGACCGCGATTCAGATGGCGGTGCTCATTACACACAGGTGCGGTGCCGCCTGCACACACACACCTCAGACGCGGCTGGCTGGAGCTGCCGGCCGCGCTGGACAGACTGGAGCCTGGCCGGAGGAGACTCGCCGCCCGCCTCGGGGCCTTCGCACCAGGCTGCCTGCGGCTCTTGTGGCCGCGGTCGGTCTCAGCGAGCGGCCAGGTCCGCGCCAGCAACCGCCCAGCACGAGGCTCTTGAAGGAACACACGGTGACAGCAGCGGATGTGGGGGACGCGACCGCGGCAGCAGCGGATGTGGGGGACGCGGCCGTGGTAGGAGCGAACGCAGGGGACGCGGCGGTCGTAGGAGCGGACGCGGCGATGACAAAGTGCGTCCTGTCGTTGCGAACGCGAGCTGCAGCGCTGACCCAACGCAGCGCATCCCTGCTTCTGATGCGACGGATCCATACTTACGACGCGACGAATCCACATTGCGGAGGTGGCCGGCACAGAACTGGCGCCGGGAGGGTGAGCGGTCTGGAACGCGTTCCGAGCGTCGGTGGTCAGAGAACGGAGTCGATACCGGAGTCGGAGCGCGCTGACGCGAATCCCGGAGTGGCAGTATCTCTCCCCGCCTGGTCGCATCTCCTGAGTCTCGCGCGCCTGGGTCTCTCAGAGATCAGCGGCGAGCACGGGCCCGCAGAGCTGGAGCCTCGCAGGGAGGGGAGCCTCGCAGGGCTGGGGACCTTACAGAGCTGGAGGCCAGGCTGGTGCCAGCAGGCGGTAGTAAAAGTGTGCGAGAGAGGCACCTGTTTTGATGCTGCTGATGATTGGTTGACTGCCGGTCGCTGCCCGCCGGCCCATTCGACTGACATGATTTGACATTCCGTTACTAGTTTGGACGTGACCGCTTCCGGTCCTATAAACCTTTCGGACTCGAATTAGTTCGGAATTTCTAGGATAGCATCGCAGCAATGCTCCCGTGCGGCGACGTACGCACAATCACGAACAGTTCCAAAGTCGCGTTGCGGGATTTACAATAACGCGCAGAGCACTACGGCGCACTTGAGCAGCCTCTGGATGGATCACCAGCCCCCCGTCGGCAGATGAAGTGTGGTCTGTGGGCCCGGCACCACGGGAGGCCGTGAGTTCGGCCGAGGATAAAACACGTAACGGTCGCGCGCCGCGTCAGCCGCGTCACAAGTCCGCCGGTCACGTGATGTATGGCTCGGCCCGTGCCGCGGCGGCCGCAGAGCTGAATTAGCCGTCTTTGGTAGATGGCGCCGATACGCGTTGAAACGCGCCGACAAAAGATACCCGAATGGCACAGGCAATTGCCGTGGCGTAGGAGAGATAACGGATGAAAGGTTTTACATGGACGTATCGAGATAAGGGAAGATGCCGGTGTATGATTGAACCAATAATGGGAGAAAGTGAGGACCACTCTGGCAAAGTGCGAAGAAGACGATGAAGAGGGGAAGACGTAAGAAAAAGGGGAAAGAAAACGGTGCGGAAAGAAGAAGCAGATGACGAAAAGGAAGCGAAGGACGCAGAGAAGGTGAGATGACAAAAAACGAGGAAGAAGGGAGAAAGAGAATACGTGCCAGTAGTCGAATTTACATCACCACTTGCCAGCATGGCCCATTTTACAGCCGGCGCTCCAGCTGGGGCGCCGGTATCTCACATGAATCTCATCAACCGCGGCTCATTCACTTGATTGGTTTTATTAGGCCGATTTCATGCGGTGCTCATACGGTTGTCAAAAAATTTCACGACCTATTTTCCCCTGATGGACTGATAATTGGACAGATCCCCGGCGATATCGGCGCTCGTTCAGACAGCGGTTCGATTAGCGCTATGGGCCAGCTCATGGCCCCTCCTCAGTCTTAGACGGTCTGATTTTCACAGGCCGAGCTCATGCTTGGTAGCTGGCTCCGCCGCTGTTGAGGATTGATAGCCACCCGGACCCTCGTTCAGTGAGCAGAGGACGCGAAATAGACCGGCGGTGCACGCCGTCACCGGGGCTTCAATTCCATCGGATGGTATCGTGAGATGGAACCAAAGGATATGGACTGTTGCACAGTGATTTGGGAATGAATCAATTTCCTTTTAAGTAAAAACATTGATAACGGTGTGATGCAGACCCTCTGATGCTTGTTGTACCGCGGCCCCCGATCAACAAGGCCTGATGAAGACCTATGTTTCAGAGCTTGTTTCAGACCAAGGCTTCAATCTCGTCTCATATTTCGTAACTTAAATCACAGATCCTTAACGCACGCATCCATATCACCTGCCTGATATGTCTTCGTCTCCTCTCTGCACAGTGACTTGCAGCGGCTTCCCCACGCCACGCCTGCGCGCCGACTCCTCACGGGGTCACACTCTGCTGACTTGTGCACGCCCCGCGTTGACTCCGCACAGGGATCACACTCTGCTGGCCTGTACCACACCCCGCACAGACTCCTCATGGGGGTCACACTGCTGACTTGTGCACACTCCGCACAGACTCCCCACGGGGTCACACTCTGCTGACTTGTGCACGCCCCGCACAGACTCCTCACGGGGTCACACTCTGCTGACCTGCACACACCCCGCACAGACTCCTCACGGGGTCACACTCTGCTGACCTGCACACACCCCGCACAGACTCCTCATGGGGGTCACACTGCTGACCTGTGCACACTCCGCGCAGACTCCTCACGGGGTCACACTCTGCTGACCTGCACACACCCCGCGCAGACTCCTCACGGGGTCACACTCTGCTGACCTGTAACACACCCCCGCACCAGCCTCCCTCACGGGGTTCACACTCTCCACTCTGCTGACTGTGCACGCAACCCGCACAGACTCCTCAGAGTCACACTCTGCTGACCTGTACACACCCCGCACAGAACTCCTCACGGGGTCACACTCTGCTGACATGTACACACCCGCACAGGACTCCTCACGGGTCACACTCGCTGACCTGTACACACCCCGTGCAGACTCCTCACGGGGGTAGCACTCTGCTAGACCCTCTCACGCCCGTCCCTGGTGAGCCGAAAACACCCGGACGCAGTCTCATCGCAGTTGCGGCACGCTCGCGACATTAAGCTAAAGCGGCGAACATTCATCGGCGCCGTCGCTGCCGGCCTCCCTGTTCGGGCTCGAGCCACGTTTTCTCCAACGACTTTGATGTGTTATTTCGTGCGTGCGCCGCGGGGAACTCGGCGAGCGTCGAGCGAAGTCAGCCCCTGTCATACATCACACCGAGTTCTGGCTCCCCCGGCCGCAGAGTGATGACGCACTATTGGCCCAGGCATATGTGAGGTGTTGCAATTCAGCCAGTTCTCTTATGAGTGATGACCACACCACGAGAAGCATTGCGTCGTCCGAGATAGCCAAACGCAATAATTTAACAAGAAAACTAAACATCTCCAGCCGCGGCTTTTTCCTTCTGAACGGCTGCAGCCTGGAACGAGGTGTATCAGAATCAGCACGCCGCACCAGCATTGAATTTCTGTGTGCGTTGAATACGCCGAATAAAAATTTTCAGGGATACACTCGTGCCATGAGGAGCCAAACATTTTTTTTTTTTAGAAGCCAAGCCGGTGAGACTATGGGAGGGCCACTGTCGCGCCAGGGGGCGGGCACGTGTATAATGGCCCAGGAAATATGTGTACAATTCGTATCGGTGCTTTTTTGACGAGTCCATTTGTGGGCGTCATCAAGAGGGCTACATGCCAAGAGCGTGTTATTTACGGTGTGTCATATGATGACTGACGCCCTACTCAGCAAGCGATTACCGTAAATGTTGTTTAAAAAAGAAGCGCCACGCAAGCGGCCGCGAACCCATTGCTTAGGAAAACGCGCAGACGGAAGGTCCGAGCGACCGCAGCAGCCTGGCCACCTCCCTCAAGCTCTTCATAAAGCTTAGCATTAACCTTGCTAATGCATGGAGAGAATCAACTTAAGAAGGCGCCGATCTTATGACCTTTTGTCGGACATCCATGCGATCGTGGCACGACAGCGGCTGCGATGGGTATAGCAGTGCCCGGGGGCCATGTCGCACTCACATTCGAACCCAGACCCCCCACGCGGGAGCCGGGAGTCTTAACCGCCAGCAGTCACGTCCCACAGTGATCAGACGAAAGTGAGGGCCGGCGATCACGAAATGCCTGTTTAGCAATACACACCGAGGGAGTTGGGTATTGCAGTGCGGCTTGAGTGATCGCGGAACCCGGCCGCGGCTAGATCCTGCAGGTGACCTGCGGGGGTCACATGGAAGGTTGCCGCGCCTGCGAGAGTCACATGGCAGGCTGCCGCGCCTGCGAGGGTCACGTGGAAGGCTGCCGCGCCTGCGAGGGTCACGTGGAAGGCTGCCGCGCCTGCGAGGGTCACGTGAAGGGCTGCCGCGCCTGCGAGGGTCACGTGGAAGGCTGCCGCGCCTGAGGTGGTCGCGTGGCAGGCTGCCGCGCCTGACTGAGCTGTGGCATGCTTGTGCTCATGCAAACTCATACGTCAATTTCAGGACACAATAGCCCATTAGGCTCTTCAATGCTATCATGTCATGGTCACGCATACATTTTTTACGGACATCAACCGCACCCAGCTGATGTTGAATTCTGGGGAACAATGTCTGTACCGCAGAGCATTCACTCATCCTCGCACCTATAGTGCTGGTACATCTGGCAGACAAAGGCCGCCCACCACCTGGAGCGGCCGCGCGCGACCTTCCTCGGCCGCACTGACACCGTGCGCGCCGGAGAGCGATGCTCGGGGTCCCCCTGTGGCACGTCTTGGCACGCTCACCCGGCTCCGAGCCCTCGGCGCTTCCCCCTGTCGGATGAGGTGGCTGACAGACGCGGACACGCTGCAGGCTCTGACACGGATCCGCGTACGTCGGAAAACACAGTCACTCCAATGAAAATACGGCCGCCGGGGCGTCTTGGCGGCCGGAGTTGTCGTGGCGATCAGCGGCGGATTACATGGGAGGAAAATGGGACGAGAGTGGATGCGAGGGTGGAAGCTTATCGGAGACGAACGTCTGCTGGCTTAATAAAATAACGGATGAGACGAAATGGCGAGAAGAGGATGAGAACAAATATGCTGGAGGGACGACACAAACGGAGGAAAGGTATGTGGAATTGAAGTTATGGGGCCTGAATAGCGAACCGCTTAGAGATTCAGGGCTGAAAAGAACACCCACGGATCCGACCACCAGAGCAGTTATCGTTCATTCATCTAGCCTAAGTGGACCAAGGTCATTGGAGTGCAATGATTTGAGTAAATAATTTTCTCGAGGAAAGGGAGTAACACACAAGAACGCTCTTTACACACATTTTGACCACATCAAAACCTAGGCAGTGGAGTTCTTGCCATCTTTAGTCATAACTGCCACCAATAAATAGTCATTTTAACAGCTGCCAGCGGGCCTATTATGTCTGTAAACCAAGGGATCGGCAGTCGATACAATTAAGTCTATTAATTTGTCTATGAATTAAGTCTATGTTTATGCGATGCATAAATGCAATTAATAAATGCGATGCAATTGAGACGAGATTAGTCTATGAATTAAGACGTGATGTAAAGGCAGCAAAACAGACACTCTTTGATAGTCAGAGTGAAGAGTAGTTTCTCGATCACAAAGGCCCATCAACAAACTGACAGCATTTAAATTAGCGTCTGCTCAAATATTCATGCCTTTAGTACCTGGATCTAGTAACGTTACAAGGGACATCTACGAGTAGGGCAAGCTCATAAAGAATGAATGTCGCGCAGATACTTCAAGGCATTACTACACTATTGCAATACTTTTAGTGATATTCGGCTAAATTCTCACACGTATGAATAAGGTTGATAAGCAGCGATGTGCACATAATAACATAGTAACATAATAGCATAACATGCACACAATAGCAAACACAGCGATAACTCTTATTTGGAGGAAAAGGTGCGGCACCATGCCTATCTTATTACATACTTCGTCATATATTTCTCTACTACGCATTGCATTAAGAGGTCTATGAATTAGTCCATACCTTATAAAAAACAAAAACACAACAAACACACCTACACAGGCTGACGCTAATGCCGCCCTCTGTTCCATCTTTGGCAGACTTAAAGATTTTCCATTGGCAGAAGAGTTGCGAGCAGTTAACCAGAAACTAATAAACTTGGTTCAAAAGCGACGTACTACGTTATTTAAGTTTGAGAAATTTGATGTAAGCGTAAGCATACATTCAAATTTTCCATCGAATTTTCGAGACTATTTCATTTTATGCGAATCACGAATTCGAATCTAAATCCGAATCCACCCAACAAAGGATCTGAAACCCAAATTGCAGCGAATGCCCAGCTCCGGTTGCCACCTTCCTGGACAATTATAAGATTGGGAAATATACTATACAGATAGCTTGGCGGAAGATTTGCATACCAATAATTGACGGCAAACGATACAATTAAGATAAGTCCACATTTTGAAGAGGTTGATAAGGCAAAGGGCAGATCATGGGAATAGTTCAAAGGTTTAGTGGTATTACAGCACAACTTCCATGTTCGCAAAATCAAGTTGGTGGTTTAGTGGATTAGCGTCATTGTATAGCAAATCTGCTCAGTTAGCGGATTACCCTCAACGGAACTTAAATTCGAGGCTCACCTGATGCCAGAGCGCTGGCAAGTGCAAACGAGCGCGGATATCAGGTGGGTACATCTGATTGGGAATCGACAACGGGTAGGCACGGACACAGCCTTGTAGGCACCGGATGCATTGGATCAGAAAATCTTCCAGTGAAGGCCTTTTGACGTTACATTGGCTTTAGAATGAGTGGGAGCTGTCCGCATCAGCTGGTGAACGGTTATCGGCTCACCTCGATCAGGGCACATCGCTAGCACTTTATTAGCGATAATAATAGCTGTGCACACAGGCATAA
>NW_023596461.1:10133746-10198384 GCF_011947565.3 Pollicipes pollicipes
TTGCGTGGCATCGCAGCTGCCCCGTTGCGCAAAGCCCAAACCGTCGCGGACCTGAGTCCGAGCAAGCCGTACCGGACGTGAGTGTCCTCCCATTGCAGCATTGGACACGGCGTGGTGCCGGCGGCGCGCAATGGCCCTGTCCGCGACGAGCCCGGTGACGACGCGACGAAATGCGGCAGCTCTCGCGCCAGATATTGCCGCGCCAGTCCGACTAATGGCCGCCCTCTGCCGGGGGAGCCCCGCGGCGCCACCCGTCCGTCCCGGATGAAATAGCGGCCTCTCGTCCAATCACAACAGTCGACAAAAAGCGTGCCGGCGTCGCCACCTCGCACCTAATCAATTGCCGCGGCTGAAGGCGATTACACGGCGGCGGTGTCTGGACGCCTCTCGCGGCACGCAGAGGCCAGCAGCGGCCGCCGCGCGGGTCGGCAGAGGTCACCGGCACCGCGGTCAGGAGCAGAGGTGCTGTCCGGAACCAAGCGAGCAATCGCCGCCACCTCAACATGGCAAAGTGAGCCAACCTTCTCGGCATACCGGCTCGACCCTTCTTACCATGCGGATAAAATTAACCATTGAGCCGATTAGTTCGACAAGAACATTTATGTAGGTATGAAAGGGCGGTTGTGAATACCCTGTTTGTCGTGCAGAAGCCTTGGTGCTCATGTACTGGAGCATAGTAGCCCCATCCCCCGCTAGCCCCCTGTACACAGCCCGTCTTGACGGTTGGCCTAAAGGGTTTAAAAACCTGCGAGTTGGACACTTATCTGTAGTTCTTTGTTAGCGGGGGTTCCTCATAGTCTTGATGTATGAACTAACTTATTCATCACCGCACACATGGCTGTTCTGACCACATGCACACAATTTGTAATTGGGTGGTGACTGAGTCCTGCCTGCTGCTAGTTGCACATACCATTGCCACTTCAGGTGTGTGTTTAAAGTCTTAGTGGCTTTGATAGTGCTAACAGTTCTGTTGTCACTAGTATAAGCAGAACAACCGAAATGGATGAACAGCTTTGTATGCAGATAATCAAAGGAATTATATGAATACCCAGCAGCAGAGGCCTTTTTCAAGCTGCTTCAAGCCCCTACGATGTCTAACCGCACTGCCAAAACTACACACCTCGGGCCAAACTTTCGTGGGGAGGCGCCAACAATGCCGAAAATTGCACATTGCCCTTGCCTCGCCAAACGCTTTAGAGAAAATGCATCACGTGGCATGTTCAGCACGTATCTCTTGAACGTTTCGCAGCTGCGCTATAGCGAAAAGTTGGGACATACGCTAACATCGGCCGACCTGTCAACACGTCAAATTCTTCGAGCACTATGTGACAGCCGGCTGAGGCGCGTGCGCTCGGTATCCCCACAAAAAGTGCCGGCTCCGAGAGGGGCCGTCAGATGCTGACGGCGTCTGCGACACCGGTGCCGCGCCGGCAGCCGGCAGAGTGCGTCCCTCGTGAGAGTACCGCTGTTTTTACCCGGCACCGACAGCGTTCACCGAGGTGCGCCCGGCTGTCAACAAGTAACCCGTCACCTGACCCCGGTGACCCAGGTCTAAGATATGATGCCAGCTCATTGATAATGCCGTCGGTGTAGCAACTTGTGTGATTGTGGGATGTTACGATTATGAAAATAATAAGCTGAAAGGCAAGTGATACTAGGTGCTCTGAAGTGAAAAAGCGACCAAATCGGTTAACAAGTGATGTAAATTGTTGAACTTGAATAGTTAGGAGACGGCAACTCATTGCTATGGAGAAAAGCCTAGATCTCAACGAATACAACGCGTCACATCAATGGCAAAGACCAAATGATCGCTGAAATGCAGCGAAGAGATGTTCAGCCATCACGACTGTTTGCCGGGACGACAGGCCGGACAAATATCCGCGGCCCACCAGTGGGTCTATCCACCCTATTGGTTCGCAGACGCCCCCCCCGGCAAGGACAACCTTTCTAGGTGTGGTGTGTTGCAGGGTTTGTCTGGGTGGGGGTGGGGAGGGGGAAAGTCACGGCCGCGGTGTGACCAGCCCCCGGAGGTGGCGTCGGCAGCGGTGGCGTGCACCGTCTGACGGCCCAGCCCGCCCCACCACGGCGGCAAAAAAAACACCGCCAACACTTCATTAATGGGACCCTGAACGGCTGGGCGCTGGGAGCCCCGCCGCCCGTGGGAGTCGACTCCGATGACTGACACTACAGCCAGGCGATGCGAGAATTACGGGTGCGAACGCTGCAGACACCTGCGTAGTTGTCATGAGCCCTGCATCGTCTGGGCCTTTGCCAAAACTACTGTGGTTTTGGCGTTACTTGTAGACCCCCCCCACTCCTGTCCATCTCAGCGGGGGCACAGGCGGGGGGGGGGGGGCTAGAGTGGGCCGGGGCCGGCCCTCAAGCCCGGATTTTTCACCACAGATGAAAATAAAACAGAACATTTAAATGATACAAAAGAAAATGACTTGGTGCCAAAATCACCGAACTCCAGGCTACTCACACAAGAAATTCTCACTTGCGCCGCTGCACCTGTTAGGACCTATACGTCGGATCGAATAAAAGCTAAGAAGCGACCGATAACAACAGCTAAAGCGTCGTTAACATCTGTCACATCTATCATCTGTGACGGATGCCGTCACCGGTCACGTGACATAATCTCGCAAATCCGAAAATTGCTTTCACGACTTCGGAGTCTGCAGCGTGTGTATTTGATGGGTTGCCGAGCTCTGAAACCCACGCCAATGAAGATGCTCTTTTGTGGATGCGCCATTTACATGTTATCACATGGGATAACAGTGAAAGGCGTGGTCGGGTCAAGGCTGAATTCATGTAATTTTAGAATGATGTGATTTTTCGTGTCACAGCTCCTGCTGTAACATGTGATAACTGATCAGCATCCAGTGGCGTGCAAATGTGTCGACCTGAGTTGACTTGACTTGGCATTTCGACGCATTGCACAAAAACAGTCCAAAAACGATGAAGAAAACTTAGAATTACCACTTGCATGACAATAACCGTGCACACTGTCAGTGGGTACGCACTGAGCCGTGCACAACTTTGCTAAGTACATCACATCTGCATCGATATGCATTGAATACCATCCATCAACATTCACATATACACCAATATGATTGGTTTGCCAGAAGGTGTCCAACCGGTCACTTCATGGGTGTGTGCAGCTCCGATGCGCCTACCTGGACCCGTTCAGAAGTTGTCTTAGCAAAGAGGAGGATGCTTAATCCCCGGCCGTTGCTCGCTAAAAATGTGAAATCATAGGACAATGAAACCTTTTATACGGCGGGGAAGAAAGCAATACCTTCCCGCCTCCGCGGTTTATTCGCTAGGTATTTGTTTTCCATGTACGTTTCTCCACAGCTACATGCAGTGTTCGCCGATACTGATGGTCCGTCCGTCTATCCATCTGCAAATGCGGGACAATTCGCTTGTTCGACCGTCTGTCTGTCTCTCCTCTGTATATTCGCGGATACTGACGCGCGTCCGTCTGTCCATCTGCAGAATTCGGGACGATTCGCTGGTTCGGCCCCTCTGTCTGTTTGTCTCTCTACTGATGCGAGTGTGTCTTTAGGGTGGTGCTCCTGCCAATAACAGCCGCCCACGCCGGTCGACAAATAAAACTGTCCCGCAGTGCCACACAGCGAAAATACACCGTTCGGAAATAGCTCGCGTAACAATGCGAACAGCCACACAGTGAAGGAGTGTGCGGGGGAGACAGGTGGCCTCCTCGGTGACGCATCACCGGGTCACTGGCCGGCAAAATAAAAAGTCGCACCGAAACTCGCGGAGGAAAACAACACAGGGGGCGCTCCGACTGGGGAGAGAGAAGAGAGAGAGAGAAGAATAGAGAGGAGGAGAGAAGAGAGAAGAGAGGAGAAGAGAGAGAGAGAGAGAGAGAAGAGAGAGAGAGAGAGAGAGAGAGAGAGAGAGAGATAGAGAGAGAGAGAGAGAGAGGAGAGAGAGAGAAGAGAGAGAAGAGAGAGAGAGAGAGAGAGAGAGAGAGAGAGAGAGAGAGAGAGAGAGCGAGAGAGAGAAGAGAGAGAGAGAGAGAGAGAGAGAAGAGAGAGAGAGAGAAGGAGAGAGAGAGAAGAGAGAGAGAGAGAAGAGAGATAGAGAAGAGAGAGAGAGAGAAGAGAGAGAGAGAGAGAAGAGAGAGGAGAGAGAGAGAGAGAAGAAGAAGAGAGAGAGAGAGAGAGAGAGAGAGAGAAGAGAGAGAGAAGAGAGAGAAGAGAAGAGAGAGAGAGAGAGAGAGAGAGAGAGAGAAGAGAGAGAGAGAGAGAGAGAGAGAGAGAGAGAGAGAGAAGAGAGAGAGAGAGAGAGAGAGAGAGAGAGAGAGAGAGAGAGAGAGAGAGGAGAGAGAGAGAGAGAGAGAGAGAGAGAGAGAGAGAGAGAGAGAGAGAGAGAGAAGAGAGAGAGAAGAAGAGAGAGAGAGGAGAGAGGGTGCCACCATGGCATCTCTATAATAGCATGTCACTACGCACCTCACGGACGGGGCACTACGGCTCGAAACGGCTCAACACCCTGGAAACCCTACTTATCCACGAACATATACCCGAAATAAACGTATCAATTATCTCTTTCAAGCAACAATGCACACCAACCAAACGGATAATGAAAATACAATTGGCAACTGTGCGAGGAGTCGGCAGGATTAGTGACTTGCAGCACTGATTTGCTTTCCTGAATGTTACTGGCTGCAGCTCTTGGTTTTAATGATATATTATGTGTGGCTGTAGCACATTTCCTGGCACCGAGCCATTAGCCGCGGTTAATGTTATTCAACAATAAATATGCTTTTCACATGCTCGAGTCCTGCATGCAAATTGCAAGTTTGTTAATTGCCAGCTTGAACTGGAAAGCTGTGTGTTATTTTTGAAAGTGGCTAAATGATATATCCGGAGCGTTACAAAACAAAAAATAAAAATATGGAGACGGCGCATGTCTCTTGGCGACCCACCTCTCAACCTCACCGATGGTATCGAACGGAACTGAGGAAGCGGTCGAAAAACTTAACCGGAAGCTATCCTAAGCTGAGAACGCCGTACTCTGTATTGGTGTATGTCTATGATCTACTTTATGTCGGTGTGCACACACACACACCACACACACACACACACACACACACACACACACACACACACACACTAAATATATATATATATATATATATATATATATATATATATATATATATATATATATATATATATATATATATATATATATATATAAGACAGTACCTATGATCTATCGCATGTTTGCCTATAAATCGTGTTGAGCCGTCCATCCGCATAGAGCGTGGGCTACCGTTGATAACCGCCTCCGTGTGGAGTATCGACGTCACAACACCAGGTGGAGCTAGTCGGCCTCGACGTTGCGTCATCTGATTTGCCTTTCATCATCCATCATCATCATCATCATCATCATCATCATCATCATCATCATCATCATCATCTTTCGTGCGCTCATTTTTCCTCAGCTAATAAATGAACAGCATCCAACCTAAAATATCGGATTCAAATAGCGCTGGCAGAGCCGGGTGGCAGCGAGCGGTAGCCCTGCTGCGCAGGACGGCGTCGTGGCAGTGCGGCGTGGGTAGAGCCGAGCTCCCTTCAGACGGATTGGCTCAGGTAAATCGGGCGGGGCGTGTGTCGGCATTTCTCGGTGGGCGGTGTAGCAGAGCAGGCCTGGGTGGGCCAGGGCGTGACCCGCATGGACGTGGTCGCCTTATGAATATTCCATCGATCAAGTTGTCCGGCTCTGAAAAGGCTAATTGTTTGGCCGAGTGTGTGACAAATGGTCGTACAAACCTGAAAACCCGAACGACTCGGTCTGCCTGAGTAATAATAGGCCGCCGCGAAGAGAATAATGGAATGAGCACAGTTCGGGCGGATTCGGCAAATCTGGCTGTTCACTGAAATCTGAAAGCGGCCTCAGCTCCGGGATTATGGAAATACCCGCTGCCTAGCCTGGTGCACCGGCTTCACCGTTGGCATTACCGAGTTGCGGGCCGCCGGAGTACCGATGAACTGTACCAGTGTACTCTGAAGATGCAACTTGAGAAGGATGACATGCCCGGCCTATATTTTCACTTGGAGACCAGGCCGCTTTCTAAAAAAACGGCCGAAAACAAGTATCTATACATGCTTAGAAGAGCATCTTAAAGTACGCCAAAAGAGCAAACAAAAGGCATATCAAATACATTTCATAATAAATAAAAATGATATATACCCCTACCCAAGGGATAAAACAAAATAGAGTGACCTAAACAGCCTACGACTCATTGAATAACCACGGGCTACAATCACAGTGCATCCGAAGCTGGTTGGATGCGGGTATAGTTGCCGAATGGTAGGCTGCCCAGGCTGTCGAGTTAGGTTTTGCCCAATGTTTGTGATCAGACCAAAACACCTATTTTGAAGCTGGACTAAGTCTGATTCAATTTTGCAAAGGCATCATTAGATTTGCATAACTTCAAAAAGTCACACCCGCCATTGTTCAGCATCAAATATTTATCACAATTTGACAAACGCTCTTTATTGGCGTTTTAGCCGTCGCTCGGACCAACCTACCTTTCGAGGTCTTAGGGGTGTGTCTCTGTGCGCCCTCTCCGGATCTTGAGAGTGGGCCTCTGTTCCCCCCCCCCTCGCAGGGCGAAGCTGAACAGATGCTCGTATGGTGGGGTTCAAATGACATTCTAGCCAGTCTTCAGTCCATTTCAACTGGTTTGGGCCCGCTAAGTGCTTAATGCTTTTCGTTCTGAATCCTCTATGAGGACTAAACCAGGCGACGAGCCGGCATCACTGCCACGGAGCGTCTGTCACGTGGGAGTAGCGCCGTCGGGAACGGCCTGCTGCTGGCCGGGGAGAGAAGGGGAGGGGAGGAGGCGCCGCGCGTCATTCCGGCCATTCCCGGCGTAGCTGGCGGTCGTCCCGAGCCGGTGTCGTCAACAGAGCGGAGCGGTTCGTTACCTGCTGGTCGGAGATGGTAACGGGAGACGAGCCGGCGTGCCGCCCTGCCGTCCCGGGCAGCCGGCGGACGAGCTCGGCAGGTCAGGGAACACCAAACCCGGCTATGTTCGACGAGGGAAGCGCCAGGCTCTCCGAATCCATCATGTTCCAAGTCCGTCCCAACAGTTACGAACAAAATGTCTTTTGGGTCTCTACTTGCAGCTTCCTCACAGACTGTAACGCGTTCTCTTCGTCATTTCCTCTGTACTGCTGAAACTAGACCCCTGTCACATCTGTCAACCTGGCCTTCGGCAAGGACTCAGATGACATCTGTTGTCTATCCCCTGACATCTGTTGTCTATCCCCTCCCCTATCCTCGCCCCTCCGTTTCCGGTGTTCGTCTGGCCGCCACATGCGCAGGCTGTAGCCGGTCCAGTGGCCCCCGCGGAGGCTCACTGCTCCGACACGGTCCGGTGTGCTCGCGCGGGCCCGGGAGTCTGTCCCCCCCCCCCCCCGTGCGGAATACAGCGCACGGATGCCTCTGATGACGTGCGAAGGGAGCGAATTAAACAAAGCTGTTTCTCTGGTCACCTCAACCCTCGGTCCCGTAGGGACGAACACCTCAGCAGTGCGCTTGCATGAGGACGGTGTCACTGTAATGCCCTGGATGTCACTGGCACCTCTCCCTGCTTCTTCATCCCTCTCCCTATCTTCCCCTTCTCTCTCCCCTCTCGCTCATCTCTTTTTCTCTTCACTTTCTACATATTTCTTTTCGTCATTTTCTTCCTCTCATTGCCTCCTGCCCCAAGTCGATTTAGTATTCCGGCTCAGCAGACCACTCTCAGAACCTGAGCCACAAAACAGACGACGAGCATCTGGGAGCCACAGTTCGGAATCAGCTGACCATGTCCCACACACAAAGGCACGTCCACTTCAGCTCAGTTCTCGTGCCACAACAACCGGCTCGGGAGAGCAAACAATCTGACGTGCCGTCCGGAAAACTCCTCACGGTGGCAGTCCCAGCGATCTCATTTATTCCGTTCACAACTGTGACCCAGTGATTGCGTACACCAGCCTGCTTGGACCAATATCTGATCGAAGCTGGACGGCTCAAGATCAGACGCGCCGCGCGGCGACAAAAACGCTCTGCCGCGCCGGCCCTGCCGGCCCCGCTCCGCGACCAGCCCGCGCTCAACACCGGCCCTGTGTTGGTGCGGGCGGCGTACAAGGAACACCACTCACGTCTCGCCTCGCTCGCGAGGTCAGCCGCCCCCACAGTGAGCGGCTGTTGGTGATGTGACACGGCGTGACACGGCCGCCACGTCACTTCCACCGCAGCCGGCCACCTGACGTGGCGGACAGAGGCACCGCCTGCTGTCAACAAGCAACGGTCGACGCTCAGAGAGGCCGCCATCGCCCCACATGCCACGCACTATGACAATTTCCGTTTAGTCATTTTGCTTGATAACGGGCGCTGGTGGTCTTCAAAACCGTACCAGTTTTTTTTTTGTCTCATCGGTGGCCACCAATCCCAAAAAGGTTAGCTTGGGATCAGTGGTCTTGCCCCAGCCGAGGTCGCAGTGTAGCTACTTTTTTTCGTTGTGAGCTGTGATGTTCGGCTCTGTGTTGGAATCCACTAAGCATTGCCTCTGTTAGTTACCAGTTTAGGTTGCAGTAGCTTTTTCTATCTGAATAAGTTGTTCTGTTCCTGAATGAACCCTGTCTTGCAGTTATCCCTGAATACCACAAATCAATGCGTGGATCCACGCAAGCTTTACAACTGTATTCCAGTAAACGAATGCTAGTTCTGCCTTGACCTGCTCCGGACGATTCAGAACACGCAGATCGTTCCTAACGCAGCTCCCGGAACGCAGATGGAGTATATGCCAGCTGCCGAGCGAGGCCGAGGCCCATCTCGAGAGCACCGCGGCCCGACCCGGCCTCTCGAGGCCGCCACACGCGGACGGACCGACCAGGAGAACAATCTGGCCGCCACAAAAACGCCGCATGCGTCAACAGCTCGGTCGACGCGGCTGGCAGGCAGCTCAACAGGCCACAAAAACGGCGCCGTCTGCCGACTGAGCGGCCGGAACACCGGTGAGCTGTCCTGCAGCGGCGCCCCTGCCCAGCGCTGGTGATGAGCCCGTCCTGCAGCGGTGCCCCCGACCCGTGCTGGTGATGAGCCCGTCCTGCAGCGGTGCCCCCGACCCGTGCTGGTGATGAGCCCGTCCTGCAGCGGCGCCCCCGACCCGTGCTGGTGATGAGCCCGTCCTGCAGCGGCGCCCCTGCCCAGCGCTGGTGATGAGCCCGTCCTGAAGCGGTGCCCTCGCCCCAGGGCTGGTGACGAACCTGTCCTGCAGCGGTACTCTTGCCCCAGCGCTGGTGATGAACCCGTCTCGCAGCGGTGCCCTCGCCCCAGGGCTGGTGAGGAACCTGTCCGGTCGCGACCAGCAGCTCTCAGCGCGTCAGGACACATTCATGCTGGATCATGTCTACTGGGGGCCCATTCGGCATACGGTCGCGCCAGCTATGCCGAGTGAGTTGCTGAAAAAGTTGCATTGCTGGTAACTTCGTTACCAGTAATGCAATTTCGTGAGCGCGTAGCTAGCACATTGTCGTCCAGGGAAGGCAGCCGCACGTGCGGTGCTATGAAACCAGTGCGACCGTAGAGAATGTTTTCCACAGTAGATTTCGAAATATCCGCAATTACTACGCTAAATGCTGCTGGGACATAGCCACTAGCTCACTCAGCTCCGCTGTCTTTCCTGATGTTCAAGCTCTACGTTATTATCACTTTTGAAGTTCTTCGTTTGTGTGTCCAGCAATAGATATTGCTACATCATGACGTCCAAAATATTATTGGCAGAATGCATTTGGTAACCGATGCAGGTTGCAAACTAGCACACCATGATGCCGTGATGGTGTCAGTGTTACGTCGCGGAAAAAGACTGGCACATCCATTCACTGGTGATCAGACTCCCATTCCTCCTCGTGCCTTGCCTTTTGTTTTCCCCGGCGCCTATTCGTTTCACCAATTGTAAATGTAAGCCGTCTCCAGGCGCTCTGTTTTTGCGCGCACCATGTCTGATGGGCCCGGGTCGCTCGCCGGGGCGGGCCGTTGCGCCGTCCAGCAGGGCAGGGGGTGGTCCAGCACAAACTGATTATCCCCATTCATGCACGTGATCTACTGGATGGGCGCACAGCACTGGGAGGGGCCCGCAGAGGGCACACCTGCGGCGGCCGGGTGGCGCAGCATTGTCCGACGCCGGCAGGGGCGGCGGCGCGCTCTCCGGCGTCCCGGCCGACGGCGGCGGCGCGGTCCCGTACCGCTGCCAGGTGGCAGCACCGGCACCGCCCGCCCCGGACCTGCAGCGGCTGCCGCGCCGCCGTGACGACGCTGCAGGGACAGCGTGTGGAGCCTCCGATGGCCCGGGCCGTGGGAGACGAGTTTATGTTGACAGCGGCGCGCGCCGGTAACGGTCCCACGCGCGTGCGTCACCCGAGCGTCGTCTCCGCAGCGGTGCGGCTGTCTGGGCTCCCGCAAGCTGTCTCGGCGCATTAGACCACGGTCTCGGCCACACACTGGTAGCCAGCGGACCGCACCAGCTGGAGAGGGCTGTAACCAACGGCGAGTGCTGGACATTCAGGAGCCCCTACGGCAAATGGAACATCTTGTCGGAAGTGTACGATGCCCCTGACTCTCCACAGACTAAAGGCTTGTTGCGGTCACGACGGTCACCATACCTGAGAGGCCTTGCTTAGCACAGGCAGTTCAGGCTCATCCCCATGTAATTCATCCACGCACCACAACTGAATGGATGGCTGACTGAGTGGCTGACTGGCCGGTGAATGGAAATGGAACAGCCACTATCCCGCTCACCCGCGTAACAAGGTAAGACGCGCGGGCCAACACGCGTGACGCACGACCGCGATTCAGATGGCGGTGCTCATTACACACAGGTGCGGTGCCGCCTGCACACACACACCTCAGACGCGGCTGGCTGGAGCCGCCGGCCGCGCTGGACAGACTGGAGCCTGGCCGGAGGAGACTCGCCGCCCGCCTCGGGGCCTTCGCACCAGGCTGCCTGCGGCTCTTGTGGCCGTGGTCGGTCTCAGCGAGCGGCCAGGTCCGCGCCAGCAACCGCCCAGCCCGAGGCTCTTGAAGAAACACACGGTGACAGCAGCGGATGTGGGGGACGCGACCGCGGCAGCAGCGGATGTGGGGGACGCGGCCGTGGCAGGAGCGAACGCAGGGGACGCGGCGGTCGCAGGAGCAGACGCGGCGATGACGAAGTGCGTTCTGTCGTTGCGAACGCGAGCTCCAGCGCTGACCCAACGCAGCGCATCCCTGCTTCTGATGCGACGGGTCCACACTTACGACGCGACGAATCGACATTGCGGAGGTTGCCGGCACAGAGCTGGCGCCGGGAGGGTGAGCGGTCTGGAACGCGTTCCGAGCGTCGGTGGTCAGAGAACGGAGTCCATACCGAAGTCGGAGCGCGCTGTCGCGAATCCCGGAGTGGCAGTATCTCTCCTCGCCTGGTCGCATCTCCTGAGTCTCGCGCGCCTGGGTCTCTCAGAGATCAGCGGCGAGCACGGGCCCCGCAGAGCTGGAGCCTCGCAGGGCGGAGAGCCTTGCAGTGCTGGGAACCTTACAGAGCTGGAGGCCAGGCTGGTGCCAGCAGACGGTAGTAAAAGTGTGCGAGAGAGGCACCTGTTTTGATGCTGCCGATGATTGGTTGACTGCCGGTCGCTGCCCGCCGACCCATTCGACTGACATGATTTGACATTCCGTTACTAGTTTGGACGTGACCGCTTCCGGTCCTATAAACCTTTCGGACTCGAATTAGTTCGGAATTTCTAGGATAGCATCGCAGCAATGCTCCCGTGCGGCGACGTACGTACAATCACGAACAGTTCCAAAGTCGCGTTGCGGGATTTACAATAACGCGCACAGCACCACGGCACACTTTGAGCCGCCTCTGGATGGATCACCAGCCCCCCGTCGGCAGATGAGGTGTGGTCTGTGGGCCCGGCGCCGCGGGAGGCCGTGAGTTCGGCCGAGGATAAAACACGTAACGGTCACGCGCCGCGTCAGCCGCGTCACAAGTCCGCCGGTCACGTGATGTATGGCTCGGCCCGTGCCGCGGCGGCCGCAGAGCTAAATTAGCCGTCTTTGGTAGATGGCGCCGATACGCGTTGAAACGCGCCGACAAAAGATACCCGAATGGCACAGGCAATTGCCGCGGCGTAGGAGAGATAACGGATGAAAGGTTTTACATGGACGTATCGAGATAAGGGAAGATGCCGGTGTATGATTGAACCAATAATGGGAGAAAGTGAGGAACACTCTAGCAAAGTGCGAAGAAGACGATGGAGAGGGGAAGACGGAATAAAAAGGGGAAAGAAAACGGTGCGGAAAGAAGAAGCAGATGACGAAAAGGAAGCAAATGACGCAGAGAAGGTGAGAGGAGAAAAGACGAGGAAGAAGGGAGAAAGAGAGTACGTGCCAGTAGACGAATTTAACATCACCACTCGCCAGTATGGCCTGTTTTACAGCCGGCGCTTCAGCTGGGGCACCGGTATCTCACATGAATCTCATCAACCGCGGCTCATTCACTTGATTGGTTTTATTAGGCCGATTTCATGCGGTGCTCATACGGTTGTCAAAAAATTTCACGACCTATTTTCCCCTGATGGACTGATAATTGGACAGATCCCGGGCGATATCGGTGCTCGTTCAGATAGCGGTTCGATTAGCGCCATGGGCCAGCCCATGGCTCCTCCTCAGTCTTAGACGGGCTGATTTTCACAGGCCGAGCTCATGCTTGGTAGCTGGCTCCGCCACTGTTGAGGATTGATAACCACCCGGACCCTCGTTCAGTGAGCAGAGGACGCGACACAGACCGGCGGTGCACGCCGTCACCGGGGCTTCAATTCCATCGGATGGTATCGTGAGATGGAACCAAAGGATATGGACTGTTGCACAGTGATTTGGGAATGAATCAATTTCCTTTTAAGTAAAAACATTGATAACGGTATGATGCAGACCCTCTGATGCTTGTTATACCGCGGCCCCCGATCACCAAGTCCTGATCAAGACCTATGTTTCAGAGCTTGTTTCAGATCAAAACTTCAATCTCGTCTCATATTTCGTAACTTAAATCACAGATCTTTAACGCACGCATCCATATCACCTGCCTGATATGTCTTCGTCTCCTCTCTGCACAGTGACTTGCAGCGGCTTCCCCACGCCACGCCCGCGCGCGGACTCCTCACGGGGTCACACTCTGCTGACTTGTGCACGCCCCGCGTTGACTCCGCACAGGGGTCGCACTCTGCTGACCTGTACACACCCCGCACAGACTCCTCACGGGGTCACACTCTGCTGACCTGTACACACCCCGCACAGACTCCTCACGGGGTCACACTCTGCTGACTTGTGCACGCCCCGCACAGACTCCTCACGGGGTCACACTCTGCTGACCTGTACACACCCCCGCACAGACTCCTCACGGGGTCACATTCTGCTGACCTGTACACACCCCGCAGACTCCTCACGGGGTCACACTCTGCTGACCTGTACACACCCCGCTCAGACTCCTCACGGGGTCACACTCTGCTGACTTGTACACACCCCGCCAGACTCCTCACGGGGTCACACTCTGCTGACCTGTACACACCCCCGCACAGACTCCTCACGGGGTCACACTCTGCTGACCTGTACACACCCCGCACAGACTCCTCACGGGGTCACACTCTGCTGACCTGTACACACCCCGCACAGACTCCTCACGGGGTCACACTCTGCTGACCTGTACACACCCCGCACAGACTCCTCACGGGGTCACACTCTGCTGACTTGTACACACCCCGCACAGACTCCTCACGAGGTCACACTCTGCTGACCTGTACACACCCCGCACAGACTCCTCACGGGGTCACACTCTGCTGACCTGTACGCACCCCGCACAGACTCCTCACGGGGTCACACTCTGCTGACCTGTACACACCCCGTGCAGACTCCTCACGGGGGTCGCACTCTGCTGACCTGCTCACGCCCGTCCCTGGTGAGCCGACAACACCCGGCGCAGGCTCATCGCAGTGCGGCACGCTCGCGACATTAGCTAAAGCGGCGAACATTCATCGGCGCCGTCGCTGCCGGCTCCCTGTTCGGGCTCGAGCCACGTTTCTCCACCGACTTTGATGTGTTATTTCGTGCGTGCGCCGCGGGGAACACGGCGAGCGGCGAGCGAAGTCAGCCCCGGTCATACATCACACCGAGTTCTGGCTCCCCCGGCCGCGGAGTGATGACGCACTATTGGCCCAGGCATATGTAAGGTGTTGCAATTCAGCCAGTTCTCTTATGAGTGATGACCACACCACGAGAATCATTGCGTCGTCCGAGATAGCCAAACGCAATAATTTAACAAGAAAACTAAACATCTCCAGCCGCGGCTTTTTCCTTCTGAACGGCTGCAGCCTGGAACGAGGTGTATCAGAATCAGCACGCCGCACCAGCATTGAATTTCTGTGTGCGTTGAATACGCCGAATACAAATTTGCAGGGATACACTCGTAGCATGAGGAGCCAAACATTTTTCTTTTTTTTAGAAGCCAAGCCGGTAAGACTATGGGAGGGCCACTGTCGCGCCAGGGGGCGGGCACGTGTATAATGGCCCAGGAAATATGTGTACAATTCGTATCGGTGCTTTTTTGACGAGTCCATTTGTGGGCGTCATCAAGAGGGCTACATGCCAAGAGCGTGTTATTTACGGTGTGTCATATGATGACCGACGCCCTACTCAGCAAGCGATTACCGTAAATGTTATTTAAAAAAGACGCGCCACGCAAGCGGCCGCGAACGCATTGCTTAGGAAAACGCGCAGACGGAAGGTCCGAGCGACCGCAGCAGCCTGGCCACCTCCCTCAAGGTCTTCACAAAGCTCAGCATTAACCTTGCTAATGCATGGAGAGAATCAACTTAAGAAGGCGCCGATCTCATGAACTTTTGCCGGACATCCCTGCGATCGTGGCACGACAGCGGCTGCGATGGGTATAGCAGTGCCCGGGGGCCATGTCGCACTCACATTCGAACCCAGACCCCCCACGCGAGAGCCGGGAGTCTTAACCGCCAGCAGTCACGTCCCACAATGATCAGACGAAAGTGAGGGCCGGCGATCATGAAGTGCCTGTTTAACAATACACACCGAAGGAGTTGGGTATTGCAGTGCGGCTTGAGTGATCGTGGAACCCGGCCGCGGCTAGATTCTGCAGGTGACCTGCGAGGGTCGCGTGGCAGGCTGCCGCGCCTGCGAGGGTCGCATGGAAGGCTGCCGCGCTTGCGAGGGTCACTTGGAGGGCTGCCGCGCCTGGGAGGGTCACGTGGAAGGCTGCCGCGCCTGCGAGGGTCGCGTGGCAGGCCGCCGCGCCTGACTGAACTGTGGCATGCTTGTGCTCATGCAAACTCATATCTCAATTTCAGGACACAATAGCCCATTAGACTCTTCAATGCTATCATGTCATGGTCACGCATACATTTTTTACGGACATCAACCGTACCCAGCTGATATTGAATCCTGGGGAACAATGTCTGCATCGCAGAGCATTCACTCATCCTCGCATCTATAGTGCTGGTACATCTGGCAGACAAAGGCCGCCCACCACCTGGAGCGACCGCGCGCGACCTTCCTCGGCCGCACTGACACCGTGCGCGCCGGAGAGCGATGCCCGGAGTCCCCCTGTGGCACGTCTTGGCACGCTCACCCGGCTCCGAGCCCTCGGCGCTTCCCCCTGTCGGATGAGGTGGCTGACAGACGCGGACACGCTGCAGGCTCTGACACGGATCCGCGTACGTCGGAAAACACAGTCACTCCAATGAAAATACGGCCGCCGGGGCGTCTTGGCGGCCGGAGTTGTCGTGGCGATCAGTGGGGGATTACATGGGAGGAAAATGGGACGAGAGTGGATGCGAGGGTGGAAGCTTATCGGAGACGAACGTCTGCTGGCTTAATAAAATAACGGATGAGACGAAATGGCGAGAAGAGGATGAGAACAAATATGCTGGAGGGACGACACAAACGGAGGAAAGGTATGTGGAATTGAAGTTATGGGGCCTGAATAGCGAACCGCTTAGAGATTCAGGGCTGAAAAGAACACCCACGGATCCGACCACCAGAGCAGTTATCGTTCATTCATCTAGCCTAAGTGGATCAGAGTCATTGGAGTGCAATGATTGGAGAAAACACAATTTTCTCGATTAAAAGGAGCAACACACAAGAACGCTCTTTACACACATTTTGACCACACCAGAACCTAGACAGTGAAGTTCTTGCCATCTTTAATCATAACTGCCACCAATAAATAGTCATTTTATCAGCTGCCAGCGGGCCTATTATGTCTGCAAACCAAGGGATCGGCAGTCGATATAATTAAATCTATTAATTTGTCTATGAATTAAGTCTATGTTTATGCGATGCATAAATGCAATTAATAAATGCGATGCAATTGAGACGAGATTAGTCTATGAATTAAGACGTGACGTGAAGGCGGCAAAACAGACCCTCTTTGATAGTCAGAGTGAAGAGTAGTTTCTCGATCACAAAGGCCGATCGACAAACTGATAGCATTTAAATTAGCGTCTGCTCAAATATTCATGCCTTAAGTACCTGGATCTAATAACGTTACAAGGCAAATCTACGAGTAGGGTAAGCTCATAAAGGATGAATGTCGCGCAGATATTTCAAGGCATTACTACACTATGCTGCTGCTTGCAATACCTTAAGTGATATTCGGCTAAATTCTCAAACATATGAATAAGCTTGATAACCAGCGATGTGCACATAATAACATAGTAACATAATAGCATAACATGCACACAATAGCAAACACAGCGATAACTCTTATTTGGAGGAAAAGTTGCGGGACCATGCCTATCTTATTACATACTTTGTCATATATTTCTCTACTACGCACTGCATTGAGAGGTCTATGAATTAGTCCATACCTTATAAAAAACAAAAGCACAACAAACACGCCTACACAGGCTGGCGCTAATGCCTCCCTCTGTTCCATCTTTGGCCGACTTAAAAATTTTCCATTGGCAGAAGCGTTGCGAGCAGTTAACCAGAAACTACTTGGTTCAAAAGCGACGCACTACGTTATTTAAGTTTGATAAATTTGATGTAAGCTTAAGCATACATTCAAATTTTCCAACGAATTTTCGAGAGTATTTCATTCTATGCGCATCACGAATTCGAATCTAAATCCGAATTCACCGACCAAAAAATTTGAAACCCAAATTGCAGCGAATGCCCAGCTCTGGTTTGCTACCTTCCTGGACAATTATAAGATTGGAAAATACACTATACGAATAGCTTAGCGTAATACCTGCATATCAATAATTGACAGCAAGCGATGCAATTAAGATAATTCCACATTTTGAAGAGGTTGATAAGGCAAAGGGCAGATCATGGGAATAGTTCAAAGGTTTAGTGGTATTACAGCACAACTTCCATGTTCGCAAAATCAAGTTGGTGGTTTAGTGGATTAGCGTCATTGTATAGCAAATCTGCTCAGTTAGCGGATTACCCTCAACGGAACTTAAATTCGAGGCTCACCTGATGCCAGAGCGCTGGCAAGTGCAAACGAGCGCGGATATCAGGTGGGTACATCTGATTGGGAATCGACAACGGGTAGGCACGGGCACAGCCTTGTAGGCACCGGGTGCATTGGATCAGAAAATCTTCCAGCCAGTGAAGGCCTTTTGACGTTGCATTGGCTTTGGAATGAGTGAGAGCTGTCCGCATCAGCTGGTGAACGGCTATCGGCTCACCTCGATCAGGGCACATCGCTAGCACTTTATTAGCGATAATAATAGCTGTGCACACAGGCATAACTGGGTTATGACCGCACCTCGGGCTGGAAAGGTGTGAACCGCCGGGCAGCAGCCGTTCAGCACGTTGAACAGCCAGCCAACCGTAGCTGATTAATAGGCGAATGAATGGGCAGGGCTCACAAAGTGCCACCTGCCAAGACCTGAGGCACGGCGTCAATATTTCGTGATGGCACCTGCTGCAGATCGTGAGCGGTTGCGCCACTGGCCGTGCTGAGGACGCAGGGCTGGTCACGGACAGTGTCGAAGGCGCTGCAGGTTATCCAAGGTGGAGAACTCAAGCTCGCCTGGGTGTAGGCTGGAAGGCGAACACCACACAAAATTGTAGCCCGCATGATTTGCCGGCTAATTTAATGCGTGTTCTTTTGAATCCGCAAATCGGACCTTCTTTGAATGGTGGTGCTTTATATTGATATCTATGAGTCAATTAGGACTCTCTTATTTTCCAGATCGAGCCGTTGCATCGCACGATGCTTTTGGAAACAGGGCCATAAGTAACAGCAACATAAGTAACAGTTCATCAAATAATGAACAGTTACCCGGAAGAGCGTTTCCTTTGAGCAGCTAACGCCGTCTTCCCCGTGCCAACCGAAACACGCGGCGCATGTTTCGGTTGTCCCAAAACATTATCATTGCCCGACGGGAAGGCCCAGGCGTCGCGCGGAGCCCCTCCCAGGCCGGCGGCACCCCGATGACCATCAAAAGCGGCCGGCAATCAGCGCCATCGCCGATGCACGAGAAGCCCTACATCTGCAGATAAGCAAACACACATCAATGGCGGGCTTGGCCGACGCGGACCGTATAATTAGGAGCGGCGCGGCTGCCAGCCGCCGCTGATAAATGATGGCTGCAGCAGCCGAGCGAGAGCTGGTGCTGCAAACCCGCGTGACTTGGCTCCGGCGCTGGAGAACGCCGAGCTGGAGGTGGCGAATTGGTCGCTGTGGCGCCGCCGCCAGTGATAATAGGCGTCCTGAAGTAATGGATCACGTCCAGTAAAGGATCAGTGCCTCGAGACGTGGTTGAGTGCTAATTTGCTAGCTCATGCGCGCCCGAACACAAGGAACTTTGGACAAGCATGTCCATCTCAATGTACCTAAATAAAATATCTTCAAGCTGAATTAACACAAACAAAAAACGGCCAGCTGTAGCCGCTGGGAGAGCCCTCTTAGGCCAAATTGGGACTAATTTTGATATTTGGCGGTTTGCATGTAGCCCAGGCCAAGCAGTCCGTCTATAGCGGTCCGGTTCACCTGCCACAAACTCAGGCTCTGAGACAACCCCGCACGCTCGGCGGCCACCTGGTGTTATCGACACTCGCAGCTTAGTCCCCACTCCCACCCTCCCCCGGCACACGACACCCCATCGCGCACACCGCGGCGCATGCAGTGCTTTATCTTGATTGCATTGGTGCAGCCGAGGAGCGCGGATGGTTACCGTTTCGCACAACGCTGGGTTTGTGTACCGTTCGGCGCTCGCGCAGCTGCGACGAACGGCCGCGGCTTATCATGTAACACCTCAATGCGCCAATACTAACATCACTAGACCAAACACTATCCCTCTTCTATTAGTGAATGATCGCCCGACATGAGTAGTGACCATGTGTCTCTCCACACCCCAGTCCCTGGCCTGATACCCCTATCTATGTTGTTCTGCCTGCGTCTCTTTGCTCCCCCAGCCAGCGGGTTCAGGCGGTGACCGGCGGTGTCCACCCCTTCCCTCCTCCCCCGGCAGGCGACGGCGAGGCGCTCCCCCCCCCCCCCCCTGATGGCCCAGCCGCCCGGTCTGGGCGCGATAACGACGACGCGTACTGATGCGAGCGACACCGGACACCGGATGAAATCAGAGCCGGACGAGAGGGCTGTTTCCGCTCACAGCGCCACCGCGGCGGCGTCTGGGAACACTGAGATCAGATCGGCACCTCTTGCCCCGCTGCAGCCCCTATCAGCTCAATCGACGCCCTCATTAGAGCAATGGAGAAGACGGGAACGAATATCGGCCGGGATTAAATCTGTTGTGCTTGCAGGATTAGCCGTTCTCAGTCAGGAATTAGCATTCTTGATTCACCGAGACTTTCAAATGCTAACGGTGTACGTCTGTCTGTACATGAGTGCGGAGTGGTGCGCCCGGGTGGATATGTGGGTTTGTGTGAGGGTAGGGGAAGGGGAGGGGGGGGGGGGGGCATCGCGCGGTTCCTGCGTCTAGCGTAATTAACATTTCGATCTTGGTTTCTGTAGGCAGCAAGGGATAGTCGGTTCAGCAGACCCGAAATGTGAGTTTCACGTGACAGTTCTGTCTGTGGAACTGCAAGTTACACTGTACCCAGCCTCTAAACAGCATATGCCGTGGGAGATAACTATTAGCATTTTATCAGTTCGAAGGAGGCAGCATTTTAAAGAAGTGCTGCAGTTGCAGCACGCTTCGTAGATATGACCAACTCCTGCTTCATTTTTACCAAATAATTCAAACAACAGCAATCGTCATCTTCGATGCAACTGCAAAATACAGCTTTTGGTTCGTGCCTACATGCGTCGTAAATACTAAAACAATTGGTAACTGAGCTTTGCAAGAAGAGTTCTTTATATCCGGAGTCTTCTTGTTGGTTTTTTTTAGGCCAGTACCACGTCTAAATGCCATTTTTAAACTACGTGCCAGTTACAATATAAATTTGGGACTATTCCCACAAGCCATGTCTGTGAGATCCGCAATATTACGGCAAATTTGCACATGACATTCTTCACAGCCGTGCCACACATTTTCGTAATAAGTAATCCATAAAGCAAAAAATTTCAGGCCACCCGTCAGCTTTTCACATACAGGTTTTTAGAAGCATGGAACGTGTCGGGATCAGTTAAAGTCATTTTCGTGAACGGCTTAGACGCGCACACACTGATCTGATCTTTTCTATTGGCTTTGTAAACGGTATTTACAAGTGATCGGTTCTGTTAGCGAGTTCTAACACGATTTCACTAAAAAATTACGTTGCCTCACGCTATATCTCAAATTGACACTTAGTTGCCACATACCAATGCAGTGTAGGCGACTTTTGCTGAAATTACATAAAACAGGGGATAAGTTTTACTGAAGAGGGTTCGAAGAAATGGTCCTAGTTGATACCGATGTGCGATAGTTTCATGACCTGTCTTGTGATGCGAGCTATGTACACGTACAGTGGCCTACAAAAATGCTGACCCAAAGTGTAACGCCTCATATCTTTGGAACTCTTTGTGAGAGGTATTGCAGCCAAATGTTATCGTATTCTGTACCAAATAATTTTTGAAATAGGCGTGGAACTGTTTATTGAACACAGTGCACAGGTCTAAATTGTTTTGAGTAAAATGAAGCAGGAGGCGCGTAACATAAAACATGCAAAATACGCATTTGTTTTGAAAAAAACCATAAACAGCTCGTAGAACCTCCCCATATGAATTGACACTCTGAGCGATTTGTACACAGGAAAAGACCGAAATCTGTGAGCGGAAGAGATTTCTCACCTAAACACAATTTGAGGAAGGGACTGTTTAGTGTTCCAAGAGCTCATTGTAAAAAATCTTATTTTCTACCTGGGTGGATCAATATAAGCTTATCTAAAAACAATGCCCGTAAGTCACGGCACCATCCATTCGGCATATCCAGCTCGCGTGGTTTCAAATATCATTCTGGGGTTTGCAACAACCACCTGTTGTGTGTTACGTGAAGACATACGCGTGTATGTATAGTCATAATAGAAGCATTTACTTTCTAATAGCGTTTATTTCATGAAATGTCGCTGAACCTTCTGCACATTGGTGTAAATACACTTAGACGTGCCCTCGTCGGTAAGACTGCAGACCTGTTAATGTGTTCTCCCCCACTGCTTCTGCGCTTTGGGCTTCTTTGGGCGAGGTTGGTCTCTTCCAGGACAGATAGTCCCGAGGACCGTCACTGGCGCTATTTCGTCTTCCGTTGGATCACAGCGCCTCTGTTGTGCCCAATCGTCACCATTGGCCGGCACAGTTTATCCTAACCAGCTCCCAAAGGATCCCACAATTATCGACGAGGAGGGGGAGGGAGGAGGGGGGCAGAGCAGTTTCACTCAGCTGCCATAAGCAACGTCTGCTCGGCTGGTAAACAGAGATCGGTAGGCGCGGCCTGGCGCGACCAACCGCATACCAGCCGTCTGCGCCCTCCTGGGCCGCCCGCTGGGCCCTGACCACCACTGGCCAATATGCCTTACAGCACGCATGTGCGCAGACCAAAACCTAAACAAACCCAAACCAAGCAAATGCTGAGTGTTTAACTGCAAACTCCTGTCTGTTAAAATGAGGTATCCCTCGAATCTCGGCGGGAAGTGCTGCCACTTGTCACCGCGCACATCCTCGGCCGACAGACATCCCCGCTCCCATCGCGGGGCAGCATCCATCACATTAATAGCTGCGCATTCTGGTCTGCCCGTCCCCTTCCCGCTGTCAGGCAGTGCAGTGACCGGGTGCAGTGCGTGGCGCCGCCGCTCCGCTCCTGCTTCGCGTCATCGGCCGGGGCCGCGGTCTGCCGAGCACCTGTCGCTCGCGCCGACGGCGTCCAGATGGCGCCAGCGGCGCTCCGACTCCGGGCCGCTCTCCACCTCGCGGCCCGGCGCGGCAGTAGCCGGTCCGGGCACGACCGGTCAGGTCCCGGGGCAGCCCGAGCGTCAGGGCCCCGCCGGTGGTGCGCGCAGCACACCAGGGCAGGTGGCAGCACGCGCGCGGTACCAGCGGAGCTGGGAGCAAGCTCCGGGTGCCAGCGGAGGCATCGGCAACCTCCCCGGTGCTGTCAGAAAGTCGTCCGACTGGCGAGGGCAGGTGCTGGCTCTCCGGGGACCGGGAGGTGTCGGCACGCTCCCAGCACCAGTGGGGACGCGCCAGCTCCCTCGCCGGCGGTACACGCGAGCGGTGGCCCTGGCCGTGGGACGATCCTTCTTCAGCGATGCCGGCTGTGTTGGCGGCCGTGTATCCGATGATGGTGTCCGCGGTGACGGTGTTGGTGGCGGCTCTGGTGGCGCCGACGCTCGGCTACAACATCGACGTGGAAAACGCGGCGGTGTATCACGGCCCGCCCGACACGATGTTCGGCTTCAGCGTGGCCGGCTACACGGACCGCGACAGCAGCTGGTGAGTGACCGGGACAGCTCATCGGCTGCGTTGGGTCACCGGCCGGCCCGGGTCGGTGAGGTCACCAGTCGGGTCACCTCATGCGCCGTGCCAGGTCATCAGCCGTTTCAGGTCACCGGTCGGCTCAGGTCATCGATAGGGCTAAGATCTCGGTCGGCTCGGGCCCCTTTCGGCAGCAGAACGGACAGTGTACCTGCAACGCGGAAACGTGCGACTGAGACGGTCCGGCTCACCGTAGAGCTTCGGAGGCTTTTGCCACTGCTCTGCATTAGACGATCATTTGCGCACCCTGCGCGCGAGGAAACAGTTCCGACGTCGCAATGGTTGGTGACGAGCCGAGCCTTATGCCTGATGAAGTCCGCTTGAAGTGTGTAACTGATTGAACCGGGGTCTGATGGAATGCGGAACGGTGTAGTATTGCAGGACATCGTATGTAGTATGGGTGCGTGACGTGCGCAGCATTGAACGATGGAGACAGCCTGTGGGAACTGCAGAATCTAACGTACTTAGGGGAAGCCACTCCAACGACGATATTAGACACAAGGTTGAAGAATGAAGTCGTCGATCTACTATAAACACCGGAATGTTTTTGGAAAATTGTTGTTTACACCAGAAGCTCAGAAAATTGGTGACTTAGTGGCCTATCTAACCACCATTGGGAACGTCACGTAATTGTTTATGACATGCATCAGCCTGATTATGCTTGAACATTCCTGGCCTAAAGGTTTGCAGTTGAACATGTCTTTGGACCTTTGGACATAAATGCTGACATTTTCAACTGTTAGGTATGCTGCAAGGAAATAAATTGCAAGCAATCTAAACATAATCTCCATCCCTCATCATAAGGTTCTGACATACGTATATGTAGGAGCAAATGTTCTAGATCATACGATCCTGTTTCTGACGTTACACTCTCACTTAAGTCGTTCTCCAACGGATCCATAGAAGCTTTTGACCTGATCGGATTCTGTCAATCATGGGTGGGAGCTGAAGTGACATGCTCACTCTTGGTGTGTGCTAAGCCTCGGCGAGGCATGCAAGCTCACTCTTGGTGTGCGCCAAGCGTCGGCGAGGCATGCAAGCTCACTCTTGGTGTGCGCTAAGCCTCGGCGAGGCATGCCAGCTCCTTATGCATTACAGAGCCTGGAGCCCCATTATTTCTGAACTTCAACATGGGACCACAGGCGTTGTGCAGAAAGAAATGGCTCAAATGCCCGATGGACACCCTCCTCTCATTTTTCACTGCAACATCAGAAAGAACCGTGCAAGATTAGACCAACAAATAACAACACATCACCCATTTTTACTCCCCACATCTGCGCTAACAAGTCTGCGCTGGCCGAACGCGCGGATTATGCCTTCCGGCGCTGCCACCGGTGCGGCGTCGGCGCCAGCCCCGGCTCACCTCGCGTGAGCGCATGACACCCACCCCTGTATCACGGGACCCGTCCCCTGGTATCGTCTGTATTTTTAGTGGGTTAATTATAGCGCGGATCGGGTGACATTTAGCGCCGTCCTGAACGTCGGGTGCGCTTCTGCACCATGTGGAGCTGGCACCCGCTGGCTGGCCATGTTCCATCTGGTGCGAGAATCGGCCCCTAGGCCAGTGTCGGAAGCTGCCGTCGGGTTCCTGGCCAGCCCAACGAGCTGCGAGGACGAAGAGTGAAACCCATAGCCACGTTATCAACCAGAAAGATGCCTTTTGCGCGGCGTGGGATAAACGGAGTACTAGCAGACATCTTACTATCATGTGTGTACGACGCGTACGATAACAAACCGTAAACGAATGGAGTTCGTCGCCTTTAGGACTGCCATACCGATGGAAGATGTCAATGCATCGGAATGCCTATTCGTGGGTTTTTCAGACATGGGAGCAATGATGTCTAGTTTGAGTGAATGGCTGATGTCCGTTCGCCAAGGTACAGCTGGCGACACGTGAATGCTGACTTGCCTTGGGTCTGGAGAACTTCACCAGTTTTAACTCAAATGGCTAAGATTTGAGGGTGCATTATAGTTCCGGTAATTGTGATCGAAGCGTTCCACATAACACAAATGCTCTGGATGAGTAACGGTTTTAACATGTTGCGCTATAGCCTATGCAGTCTCCACGCCATATGGCCTCTCACGCGTGCATGGCGGCTTTGGGAGCTGTCGCAGGCTTCATCTCGATCGTTTTTGGACAGGCGGTACAAGCTCAATAGTGGATAGCAGGTACATTTTCCCACCCGGCGCAGTAGCTTGGCTTCATTACCCTTTCCCTGCTCCAGTTATTGAGATCTGGCAATGGGGCCACAAAACGTCCCAGACAAGCGAATATTGCTCTGCGCCCGAGATCGTCCGTGCCCAAGGGAACACGTCGACGCTTTTCTTCGACAAAACGATCGTCTCGTTTTATTCTGTCAAGATATGCTGATCTTGTGTCGCCGCAACGCTTATCATTGGTAACTATACCCGGCCTCCCTGTTCTGAAGCTTTCTTCGCAATGCGAACGCCAGTTTTCCTATGCTCATCAAATGAGGAGAGGAACTTATGGAGATGTTACAATACCGCAGTAATGTATCGCCAGAAAAATCAGCTTGCATGACAGTGTCTCGAAAATTCCTGCAGCCTCCCTGACAACCGTCAACAAGCTTATGAAGTATTCCTAGGTTTCGTGGGGGAAAAGTTCCACAGACATATCAAGGCGCGCACATACACATGGGCGCACGTTTCGCCGGGGTCAGGCGCCGGGCCCAACACAGACGCCTCAGGCCATCAGCTGTGACACGAGGGCCACGGATCTGCAGACCGGCCGGCTGGTGCTGGTGTTGGTGCCGGTGCCGGCGCTGGTGCTGGTGCTGATGCTTGTGCCGTTGCTGGTGCTGGTGCTGGTACTGGTGCTGGTGCCAGTGCTGGCTCTGGTGCCGGTGCCGGTGCTGGCGGTGGTGCTGGTGCCGTTGCTGGCCCCCTGGGCAGAGGCGGGCCGTCCCCGGGGCCTTCTCCGCTGCCCCGTCCGAGCCGCGGGGCTCTCGGTTCATCTGTCGGTCTGGCGGCGGGCCCGCGGGGGTCAGCGATAGTATTGCCATGATCGTCACAGGAATTTACGGAGTCTTATATCCGCACATGCCGTTTGTAATTGGAGTTGATTCGTGAAATGCAGCAGGATGTTTTATGTTCAGTTGGGTCTTGACTTCAAACAGTTGCTTTGCTTTGCAATATTTGAACTCACAGAGTGGTTTAGTTGTTAAGATATTTTGATATTGGTGAAAACCATGGGATGTTGGCGAAACAGAACCACACAAAAACAATAAAACACACCAGGTACCCTATCGTTGTAAGTCCTTGCAAAAAGATCCATAGTACCAGACTTGAGTCTGACTCGGCTTCTGCATCATCAGTGCCGATTCCAACCCACGACCGATTCCAACCCAGACTCTTAAACACCCCAGTCTTTTCCAATATGCGCATGCCCCTTTAGACTCTTCTCACGACAATTGCAATCTGAAGCTTCTGATCTTAGCCGTCCCCCACCTGACGACCCGGTGGCCCAAATCATGCGCCGAGTACAACGCGCGTAATCATTTATGGCGTCTGTTTACCCATCACTCAAGCCGCTGAATCGTTGCACATTTCCCTTTCGGCCTGGATTAGACTCGGCAGATCCTGCACACGTCAAACAGCGAAGGCGACACCTGCGATGACCTGCGGCTGTGTCTGCTAGCTGGCACGCACTGCTCTGTCGGCAACACCGTCCGCATGCCGGTGTAATCATCATAATTTTGCGGCAGCACCCTTTCATCACCCAACTTCACGCCTTCACCCACAATGATGTGTTGACCACTTTAACACCAGGCTCGTCATGGATCACTGACCGCGGGATGACGGTTTCACTTGGCCTAGTGTCTGACGGCGTCAGGCGATAGGGCTGTCAGACGCGCAGGCCCGGATTGAGGGAGGATGACGCGCTGCTGCTCTCAGCCGGCTGCGTGCCGGACTGGAGCGGATCCGAGCGCCGGACTGGAGCGGATTCGAGCGCCGGAATGGAGCGGATTCGAGCGCCAGACCGGAGCGGATCCGAGATTCGGACCGGAGCGGATCCGGGCGCCAGACGGGAGCGGATCCAAGCACCGGGCCGGAGTGAATCCGAGCGCCGGGTCGGAGCGGATCCGAGCTTTGGACCAGAGCGGATCCGAGATTCGGACCGGAGCGGATTCGGGCCTCGGACCGGAGTGGATCCGAGCGCCGGACCGGAGCGGATCCGGGCGCCAGACGGGAGCGGATCCAAGCACCGGGCCGGAGTGGATCCGAGCGCCGGGTCGGAGCTTTGGACCAGAGCGGATCCGAGATTCGGACCGGAGCGGATTCGGGCCCCGGACCGGAGTGGATCCGAGCGCCGGGTCGGAGCGGAACCGAGCTTTGGACCAGAGCGGATCCGAGATTCGGACCGGAGCGGATTTGGGCTTCGGACCGGAGCGGATCCGGGCGCCAGACGGGAGCGGATCCGGGCGCCAGACGGGAGCGTCCCGCGGTCACGTTTACGACGGATGTGAAACTAGCTAAGGGTTAATAGCTGTTGGTATGCCCACTTAATGACTTCTATAGCTCATCGTATTGATTAAATTGCACGTGCATCTGCTTACCGCTGACCAGTCACGCTTGTGATGAAGCTAATGTTATACTAAAATCTGAGTGTGGCTATTAGAGAGATTGGCGCCACCAACAAACCTCACTTTAGCCAAATGCATAGCAGGGTGCGGCGCACTCTCCTGGCTCACATCGTATGTTTCCCTCGGCTATGAGTCTTCTCCAGGACGTCTTGAACCGAAGTCCCACCTTCACACCTTCTAGTTATTTTTCAATCCTCTCGTTACACTTCGTAAGTCTGCGAGGTTTTGGTCTGGGGATGGGCCCAATGCGCTGTGAATACCGCGTAACGGTTCTTCCATTGCGACAGCGTATGCCAAGGCACATGGTGTCATCGTCGGCGACTGAACGCATGGTGGTGATATTCCCAATATTTGGGATTTGTTGGGATTGCGTAATTAGAGTTTGTCATTACTTCGGTTTGTTCCAGGAGAAAACTCCCGAAAAATTTTTTGGTAGGCCTTTCAGGTGTTAAATGGCGTGCGCAAGTGGTTTTTTTTTACAGGCTACTGAACGTAAATGATAGCGTCATTACAAAAACATGCTTTGTAAATTAACCGCCTTCTCGTGGATAAAGTTGTATGCAATAACAGGGCTTCATGGGGCGGGTAAAGTCATGGGCACCCATATGGAATGGGTAGCGGGCTGGACTGGCCGCTTGAAGAAATATTACACCGTGTTACTGCATGTGTTTTTTTAAGTAATAAATAAATAATGTATTTCGGAAACGTCCCCCATGGGGTCCATTCGCATATTTTTCCAATTATAAATGCAAAAGAATAGGTGGGTTTAAGCATCCCTGAAATTCATCAATAATTTAGAGCATACGCGCTCAACAGTGCAAGTAACTGGATAACCAGTGGATACGACATATCAGGAATGGGCAGCGGATGGGTATGGTTATTTCCTTTACCCCACTCACACGCTGTCCATGCCGTCCAGCGCATGGACAGCGCGCGAGTGGGGTAAAGGAAATCTTACATGTGAGGACCTTTCCATGCAACGTGTGCACAACCCGTGAGAAGCCAACTGGCGGCCGCTGCAACCAGGTCTGACCGCATAGGTAAGCATCCCGGTGGACATTCGAAGCCAGGCGTGAATGTAACTCATCGGTGCATTTTCCTTATTCCCAATAACGCTCCCGAGTTTCTCGAGCTCATTCGGGGCTCTTCTCTCACGGGGTGTCGCATCTCACCCATCCATTCATTATCTCATTCGTTTCGGGCTGTCGTTCACGCAGCGATGAGAGTGGATTCGCTTCAGGGCTGCATGCTTGGCTTGCCCGCAGTGCCGTGATTTCCAAGCCTAATCACGGCAGCTTGGTGCAAAAGTGGCGCACCTAATTAATGAGAGGTGATGTGGCTACACATGGCTGCTGTGTACTTACTATGATTAGTGCGGCAACTAAGCGTGGCATGACGCTGATGGCCCTCTACGATCAATAAAGGGATTGGGCCTTGATTAGATTTGCCAAAGACCATCTGCAATGAGAGGCTTCTGCTGAAACGGAACAAAATTGTGCTTTCAAGGAGAGGCCTTTGTATCTAAAATGCAGAATAATGGAAACTGTACCACCGCTGAACTTTTGTTGGGTAAGTGAACCACCATGATATGATCCAAATTATTGTCAGTCTGCTGGTGCGCTGCTGTGTTACTGACCCCGTGTAGAACATGTATGAAGCCGTTTTTAAGATGTTTTTTGTGCCAGTTCAGAATAACTGGTCAGAAGAGAGGTACTCTCTCCCTCTCATACTCTCCCTCCCTCTCTCCTCACCTCCTTCATGCCTCGACTGCTCTCACAGAGGGCGCCCTCTGTTTCGCACGCTGCACTTACCCGTGGTTTTCGCTCGATATTCCACTGCTTGTCACCACCTGATCACTTGAGAGCTTCTCTTGACGGGCGCCGGGTGGCGTTGTATTTACGTTGGACTGGCAGTGTTTTGAAAGCGTCTGGAACTGAGCCAAGTCGTCGTCTTACCAGCCGTACAATAGCAACAGTCAAGGTGCCGAGAAGAATGCCACCTGACTGCTCTGGGACACAGATGACAGCCAGCGACCCAAAGACAGTCTTCCAGCAGTGACCTGCGGTCGGTAATGTTGGGGGGGGGGGAGGGGGCCGCTTTGAACTGAGAGGCAATGTTTGATCTAGCTTGATCAGAATAGATGAACAGGCTTCACCCAGCGTGAATTTCACCGCAGTTTGGGGATGGCTTGACCTGTGGCCATGACATTCTGGATCTATCAGCTTTGACCGTTTCCGCATATTAAGAAGCCATATCGTTTTGAAGCTGAAACACGAGCCTCAGTCGAATTCAAAGATTTTTGAATGGCACAGACCATTGAGAGGTGAAGTGAGGCATTGGCGTGAAGGGACCCTCGGGCTGTCACCAGCATCTATAACCTGCGGGAAACCTTGTCAGCGCGATACGTATGCTTTTTGGACTGAATACGATGTTGAAATATCACACTCTCCTGTTGATAGATAGATAAGTTAAGGGTTCTTTAATTTGAATCTAGGTGCGCCAACGGATATAAGGCTTGCTGTATTCTGATTGTTTTAGTCGATATTACCACTGTCGCTTTTTGACGATTTCGGTATGAATGCCAAATACTAATTTGTGTTTAGTCTTCGGTCCCTCTTGCGACAACAGTGCCGTACAATGAGTGTGAATTTTCTAAACCTTGCACTTCCTATTCAAACACGAAATAACCGCAATTTGTAGGCATGTGTTCCTCGCCCACGAGCGCCCCGAATCCGCTCGCACCAGTGTAGGCGCAGAGCCGCAGCCGGTGACGCTGATCGGGCCGAGACTCAGGGTCCGGGCCGGGACGCTGCTGTTCGTCCGCCCCATGAGTCAGACGGACGCGCGTCACACGGCCGCGTCACGGGACGCCAACTGACATTTCAGACCAATGGTGACCTGACGGGCCTACAGAACGCTGCGCCAGCAACCAAATGAACACAGTTATAGCTCCTGAGCGGACGTGGCGAACGTCACCCTGAATTTTTCGGCTATTCATATCGTTTCGAAACCAGTGACGCAGCCCATGGAAGCAATGTGTGGTTCAGAATTCCGAAGAACGCCATGTGACAAAGCTCTTTGGGAGCTTGGAGATAATTCTGACCAGTGAGCTTGAGCAGTCAGCAATATATTTCGTCTGAGGTATAAGATAATCATCTTGATCTGAAGATGCGGAAAGACCAAAACAATCGGAAATACATTACGGTCATGGATGCGCTTGGAGCGTAAATATTCAGACCATCACTGAATTCCCTCGAATGCTGAAAAGTTCCCATGGCTTGGATCGCGACCGTTTCGGCAACCAGCAGTCACTAATTATGAAGTGAGCGCTATTGTCCCGGTCCACAGCGTAATGAGGTTAGTTACGGCCACCTGGGAAGTCTCGTCACCAGATGGATCGCCGGCCCCCCGTCGGCAGATGAGGTGTGGTCTGTGGGCCCGGCGCCGCGGGAGGCCGTGAGTTCGGCCGAGGATAAAACACGTAACGGTCGCGCGCCGCGTCAGCCGCGTCACAAGTCCGCCGGTCACGTGATGTATGGTTCGGCCCGTGCCGCGGCGGCCGCAGAGCTAAATTAGCCGTCTTTGGTAGATGGCGCCGATACATGTTGAAACGCGCCGACAAAAGACACCCAAGTGATGCGGCGAACTGTCACAACGCAGCAGATGATGTGGGAGAGATGCCGTCCCGGTCAGCGGTCGCCGTCGCCGCCTTGCGAAGTGGGACCGAGACGCGGTAGTGGTTGGTCGGTTGTACCGCACTACTGTCATGTAGCAACGTACGTTGTCAAGGCAGCTGAGCTTGAGATTGGTTGATTACTGACCATTCAAAAGACACCCTACCGACCATTTGTATGTTCTCGCATCGGTCTGCACAAGCAACTCTTTGCGCCATTTTTGCGTGCATTCGTGCCGATTATGCAATCGTTTGAAGCTGCTTGTGGAACGACATCAGGTCAAAACGCAACCGCACTGACTGTTCTAGCGATGTTGAACCTAGTGTCATTCGTTTCAAACCGCTGATGTAAATTGCAAGTTATGGTGTATGGATAGATCAAGATAGCTAACTGAGCGTTCAAACACACGCGTTCCCCTGTCATTCCCCTGTCGTCAGAGGATTCAGTGGTAGAAACCGAAGCTGTGTCATGACGTCATAGTGACCTTACACCTTCCGCTGCCGTTTCAGGGTCCTTGTGGGGGCGCCGCGGGCGCAGACGCAGCAGCCCGGCATCGTACGCGGCGGTGCTGTGTACCGCTGCGCGGTCAACAGCACCGCCGGACAGCGGCCCGCCTACGCGAGCTGTCAGCAGATACCGTTCGACGTCAACGGTGGGTGCTCCGCCACCGGCGGGCCGCTCGTTCAGCGCGAGCGCCAGGGCGTTGGGGTCACAGTGTCGCCGGACGACGTGCTGCCGTCGCACCTGCAGGAGGAGCTGGACAATGCCGCCTCTCTTTCTCTTCTCGTCCCCTGAATAGGACTGATCAGACCACCAGCGCGTCGCAGAAGTGCGGGCGTCCAGGCGGCCGGTGTATGCAGCAACCGGGCGTTTATATGATAGCGATCAGACCTGCCACTGGCGGCCACCCGACGCGCCAGCTCCGGACCGCCTCGTTCTCCACCTCCGCATCAAGCGACACCCAAAGACTACCGATCGGGCGCATCGGAATTGCAATGGGGCCATTCGGCGGCTCGTCGGGCGCAGGTCGGACGTGCAGTGGTCACTAGACGTCACGACGTGCATCAGCCGTACTCGGCCGATCAGCAGATCTAGTCACCCACTCGTCAGGATCGTGCGGAGGGAGGTCAGGGAGCATCAGATCGAATCCGCCCATACCGGATCAGCCGCTCGTCAGGGCCTGGCGGAGGGAGGACTGTCCCTGTCCCGCCCATCAGCGGATCAGCCGCTCATCAGGGCCGGGCGGAGGGAGATCAGGGTGTGCCAAATCTGCCCCTCCCATCAGCGGATCATCCGCTCATCAGGGCCGGGCGGAGGGAGATCAGGGTGTACCAAATCTGCCCCGCCCATCAACGGATCATCCGCTCATCAGGGCCGGGCGGAGGGAGATCAGGGTGTACCAAATCTGCCCCGCCCATCAACGGATCATCCGCTCATCAGGGCCGGGCGGAGGGAGATCAGGGTGTACCAAATCTGCCCCGCCCATCAGCGGATCACCCGCTCGTCAGGGCCGGGCGGGGAGAGCTCAGGCCTGGCCAGCAGGCACGGCTCTCAGCCGCCTCTCCGGTGGTGACCAGAGCTGGCGCTGATCGTCCGTGCTAGATCAGAACATCCCAACAGACCGCGCTGTGCGCCTTACCACCAATGCTGCGTAATTTTTGAGGTACCAATAGTTAATTGATTACTTGTGCATGCAAGGTCATTCGCGTTGTAACATTTTGTGCTGGAATGACCTGTATGCAAAGCAGTCAATATGATACAGTTGAATGCAGGAGTGGCACTATGCACCTCGTTGCCATTTTCTGAAGAACTCTCCACTCAGCCGTTTACAGCTAGTCCAGGAACGGTGTTCAAGGGATCAGCCCATGCTGAGACCGCGCCGACTGCCCTATCATGACCAAAGTTCTGAAGACCAGCAATCAGCGACTGCCTCTGACCAGCACAGCTTTCTCATTGCTCCATCGTCGCTAGCGCGCCGAGGTGCGCTGAGCACCGCACAAGAGGCGCGCTGACCTCGCAAAAGTGAGCCAACCGTCGCCGAGGTCTCTCGGACCGAGAGACCTCGTTCAGCGGGGAGCCTGCTGCGGCCCTCAGTCTGCAGTGGGCTCCAGACGCTGCTCCATGGCTCGGCCCGCGGCCGGACCAGCCGCGTGCGGCTGGCGGCATCGGAGCGCCGCCCCGCCGCGCGTCACGTTCGCCGCATCGCGTCACAGACGCCGCGCCGGCGCGCGCGCCGCTGCAGTCCGTATCCGCACGCACCTGATAAATATTTATGGGCCGTTTCTGAAGCAGGCGCTGTCCGTTTGACGAGACGGCCGTCAAGATAGGCACGCCGCAGCTCATCGTAAATATCTCCCAAGGGGCCGCGTTGCACGTAAGGAGCCGAGGGACCACCGCGTCCCCTCCATCGCTGCCTTTCACTGAGTGGGCCGATGCAGCGACACTCATTCGTGCGTCCTTCCGAGGGACGTGGTACAGCGTCTTTCATTCGTGTCTCCTTTTGAGGGACATGTACAGCGTCTCTCGTTCGCGTCTCCTTCTGAGGGACGTGGTACAGCGTCTTTCGTTCGTGTCTCCTTCTGAGGGACGTGGTACAGCGTCTTTCATTCGTGTCTCCTTTTGAGGGACATGGTACAGCGTCTCTCGTTTCGTGCGTCCTTCTGAGGGACATGACACAACGTCTCCAAATCGTGCCTCCTCCTGAAGGACACGATACAACGTCGCCAATAAGCAACTCCCTTCTGAGGGACATGGTACATCGTCTCTCACTCGTATCCCATTCTGAACGACTGAGGAAGTGCATGGTCTCCAATACACCACGCTTGATTGCAGTCTCAGGAGGACATAAGTGCTGCCTCTCACCCATGGTTCCGCGCGTGTGCGCATGTAGACCGGTCATCTGTCCTCCGTATGTGAACGTGCAGACAGACCAGTCACCTGTCCTCGCGTGCACGCATCTCTGAGTGAGCAATGTTTTTCTTGCCGTGCACTCAAGGACGCCACGTTGTATGCTCTTGCCCTCCCCCCCCCCATGCAGACTTGAGCCCCCAATGATCGTCTGAGCCCCCCCCCAAAAAAAGAGCATAACAGAATGCTGGGCCAAGGAAATGCAGATAATTTCCTTGAAATACTGGGACACTAGGTACCTGAATGCATCACTTCTACCTTCAATCTCATTTTGGACCACATAATATCCTGTAAAGACCCTATATTTTTGTCATTCCAAATCCTTTGCATGTTAAGCCAGCCTGCAAATATTGGCATGTGTTTAACGAGATAGCATCGGAAACAAAAATGTGTCATAAATGACAGCTTTTAAGCATGCGGTGGTGGGTTTTACGCATTTGTTTCGTAATGCTGGACATTTGCTTACCATGAACTTTGCATTTTTTAAAATTTTGTTTTATGCCTCGGATCAGAGCAATGCAGCAATGCAGATCCGCCGTTCGAAGCATTCAACATTCACACGTTCACATAAAAACATCGTGCCAACATCAGGAGTTTTCCAGTTGTTCAGGCTCTCATATCTTGTCATCCAACACGCGGTGCTGCGCTGAGGACTGCCCGGACGGCTGTATTGAAAAGCTTCGATAACATGTACCGAACAAAACCATGGAAAGGAACTCACGGCGTGTGTCAAGTGTCAGTGTTCACTGCAACGACTAGAGAACTAGCTCTACATGTGTGCAACTAAACGACATTGCTCAGAAAGCATGTCAAAAAGCTTGAGAGCGTCAAAGCCCCAAGATGACATTTCTATGCTCAGCCTCAGGGGAACGGTAGGACTGTGCAGCAATTGTCATGTCCTGAGATCCGCGCGGAATTTTGCTGTTGCTTAAATGTATGCTGTAAAGCTGGTATCCGTTTATCGCATTCCATTGTTGCGTTTCAAACCGCCACGCATTCACTAGCTGTGTCCACTTAGTCGTGCATATGCTCTCTCTAACCATGCGCTCTAATCTCTCTACCATGCGCTCTAATGCGCTCTAACCATGCTTCAGCTCTCTAATCTCTAACCTTTCTAACCTTGTAAGGTTTTCGTGAATCCGGTCCTGACCGCTGCGCTTCGTTTCGCCTTCATACGTTATCCCTCGGCAAAACTTATAGGAGCCCTTGCATAATCCGTTCTTCGTATGCATTTTTCCTTCAGCCGGCAGCCACATGTCTGTTGAACCTGAATCCCACCTGAACGCTCAGGGATCTCGAGGAATGGTCAAACCGGTGAAGACTGGTCAAAATTTGTGGAAGAAATCAGGTTTTGAGCGGGATAGGTCAACATTGTCGGCTGGGCGCCCTCTGAACCCATTTTTGAAAGTGACACTCCTGCCTGCACCTCTGAGGCTACCGCACCTCTGTGACTTCTAACGGAGCCTCTCACAGTCTGGTGTCCCCAGCCAGCCCAGCCGGGGCGATATCTTTGACAAGTTAATTTCTCTGAAGCCCGCTGGCTACGGCCAGGAAGCAGGTGAAATTTATACGGTCGTCATATATCATACGCCGTTTCCAAGCTCTCTCGTCGCTTGCTGACTAATTATTGTTCGGACATAATATGCCAGCTATTGCTCATCGGAAGGCACCGTTTATCTTTTAGAAACGATTACGTACTGGGTAATAACATCAGCCTCCTCAGCTGGGCTATCCCAAAACAAGAGCTCCATATGCAGATAGCGTCGAGATTGGCCTGGTGGAGGCCACGTTTGGCTGTGCCAGCGAGCTCAAGGACAACCTTGTCGACACGGAAGCTTTGACGCACATGGGCTTGCGTTTCACCTACATGTCTGATCCTTCAATAGTCTTTGCAAGTGGGGTTTCGAGTTAGAGGACGGGACGTAATTGGGATATCGTAGGATAGGTTTTATTACGAGTAATTTGAAGCTATCAAGCCACTAGCGCCCTGACCTCTGCTTTCACCTGTCCGATCAGCCGCTGGTAATCAAAATGCCTGTGGGATCTCATCATCTCAGGGCCAGCTTCAAAAGCCGAGACACCCGCTCTAGTAACCAACCCCTATCTCTTACGGCAATAACTCAAAATGTTGTTACAGTAGTACGACGAAATTGTTGATGTTGTGCTGGCTACCAGTCCCCTTGCAGTGTTCAGAAACCGTGCACGTAAGCCAATGTTATCACGGAACTTATCACGGAACTTATTCACATCGACTGATGGTCGATTACAATCTGTCGATTCGTATGACTGTTGATTGTATGCCACTTTATTTAGCTACGCGACCGCGTCGGAGAGTTCTTGCATTAAGTGGGGGCGTTCTCCGTGTCCTCTCGACATCGCGTCTGGGTTTGCCTGTCCTCAGCCCGATGAAGGCGACCGTTGTAGTCAGGGGCGGGGCGCAGAAGGCACGTGCGAGGTCTTCAAGGTACGGAGGGTGAAGAGCCGGAGTCCGCTCTTGATAAACAGTTAACTCGTGGCTTTGACTTGTAAGTGCGGGGGCAACGACTCTCCGCGCACGCTACGCCCAACGTCCTGGAGAGCATTGGAGAGCAACATTGCTATCGTGCACGTCCTGGAGAGCAGCCAAACGACCGTCCCACAAGCTGCCAACACATGACAGACACATTCTGATCAAATTCCCGCATTCTTTGCGCATCATCTGACGCCCTTTCTTAAAAAGAACTGCGCGCGCAGGTGTGTTCCAGCAGAGCGCCCCGCCGCGGCAGGACCGGTCAACGCCGGCCGCGTGCCTCGCCCGCCACACGCGCAGTGGCGTGATGACGGGGGCGTCTACGCGACCCTCCATCAATAAGCGGTTGTTGCCACGCTGGCCTCCATATTCATGAGGGCCACCGGGTCAACTCGGGCCGCTGGCAGCCCGGCCGGACCTGTCGGGCCTCGGCGGATTGAATGTCGTCCGATAGTCGGCGGCGCGTGCTCGGCTGGCCGTCGAGGCCCGCCAGGGCGGGCTCGGGACGCGAACGCCGCCGACGCCGCGCGGAGGGGGACAGTCCTGCTGGACCAATCCAGCCTGGCGCCCCCGCCGATCTGGTGTGGAGAAGAGGCCCCTTGCAGAGCCAGTCCGGCCTGGCGTCTCCGCCGATCTGGGATGGAGAAGAGTAGAAGTAGGAAGGATGCAAATTCACTTTTGTTTCTTTTGGATGCACACAGCTGCACACTTCAGGGGAACTAATGACGAATGATCAAATGAAGAACTGATACGGGCAACAGACATGGCACCCGGGCTCGGCAGGGTGCCTCGTTCTTAGTGGTTAAAACTCAAAATTATCGAAATTCGCAAATGTATATCATGGCTCTAACCGTAGCCAGTTAAAAAGCACCGCTCAGGTACCGCATGCCCATATACGGCGGCAGCATGCGCGGCATGTAATCGTCCTAAAAGTTATCACCAATAGTTTGGCCAGACTGACGACGGCTACAAGCCACATATGTTTCGCCTCTCTCCGTTGTTTGGGATTCTCAATCCATCACATTAGGCTGCTTAGTCAACCGACCGAACAGCTACAAACACAATACAATTATGATTGAAAGCATGTATTAAACGCAATTCGTCCCCATTTCTCACTTCATTACAGCGCCTGTCTTCCGGTCCACCCAAACGTGGCGAGTCGGGTTCAAGTCACATCAGGCACTCGTTACTTGCCCTTGACAGGTATGGTCTGCGGCCGGTGGCATCGGACACACAAAAGGTCAGGTGACGTCAGACTACGGGACGAACCGTGCCGAGGCATCACACGGGCACGGCACGCTGAACTCTCGACATCAAAATCTACCACTGACCTGAAATTGCACGATCGGTTGGTAGGGATCAGGGCTTACGCAACAAACACTGCTTAGCGTGAGCTCTGATCCCAGAAACCCATCCATTTAAAGGGCTTAGAACGAGTCCTTAAAAAGATAGATTGTCAATGTTTTTCTGCGCTACGGTTTATAAAACGGCTTCTTTCTCCGAAAGCGGAGCTGGACTTTGCCACTAAAGACCGCGTATTTAAACACTGTAGTGAACCACTTGATCCATACACTGGTACGATACACAATACTTCCTTTAAACGCTTCACGCCAAATGTCGGCCGCAACTGGTCGTTGCAGGCCAGATGTGGTCTGCCGCTGTTTCGTTTCAGCGGTCCCTCGGCACCAATTATTGCTGTTATGGTTACAGCGTGTCAACACGTCCTGCGATGACGCAAGGCTGGAGCCGCTCAGCCATTGCAGCTTGCACTGCACTGCCCCGGCAGACGCAGCTTTGAATCATAGTCAGAGGAATCATAGTCTGCCACTGGCTGCAGCCCTGGGGTCGGTTGCACGAACCGCTCTAGGGTCGCAGTGTATTTTTGCGAGTAGGAATTGGAGCCATGGAAAAAGCACGGACTTACCTCAACTTGGTCAGCCATTCTCGTAACTACAGCGTAGTGGGATCAGTTGCTGACTTTCAAAGCAATTTATGAATGACGATTAATTGGGCATGTATATATATATATATATATATATATATATATATATATATATATACATGCATTCAAAGTGGCCTTTCGTCACGAAAGACGAAACTCATCCGCTCCCACAAACAAACCTCGCCCATCATGGGAGAATGGCTGCCGGCATAAATAAGTAATTCGTGAAGTACGCTGCGAGACGCCATGCCTTTTTGTGATCTCAAGAGTAGTCCGCTATTGCGTATTGGAATAATTCCCTCTGTGCACACCCTCATTGTCGGACAACATTCCTGTAAATCATCCAGCTCATGTGCCTGCCAACAGGACCACCACCTTAGATGACTTTATTCGTGTGACGCCAGATGACACGCGATGACCATAATGTTCGCGACGTGGTCATGTGACGTGACGGGTGTCGTAACGGAACTCGCGCTGTGACGGTGACGTGACAGTGACGTGAGCGGTGTCGTCTGCAGGGAACAACGTGGCCGGCGGTCGCGCCATCGACGAGAAGTCGGGCCAGTGGTTCGGCGCCATGGTGACCTCTACTCCCGGCAAGGACAAGCTAGGCGTGGTGGTGGTGAGTGGGCCCGCGCACCGCCGCTGGCCTCTGTGGACATGATAGTGTGGCGTTCTGGCGAAGCACGGCGGGTCGGTCCGGGGCGGGGGTGGGACCGAGGACCCTGAGGCTGCTGTCCACGTTCCAGCTGTCTCGTGCTCTCAAGACGGTGGTGTGCCTTGTTTTACTTGTGGATGAGACGCTCGCCCATCAGCACGATGCTGATGTCAACGCGAGCACGTCAGCGCGATGCTGATGTCAGCGTAAAGCACGTCAGCACCAACGCTGACCCTGGGGGTCCACTCGCCGGGCCGCTGCTGGTCTGTGCTGGTCCGATGAGGTCTGGAGGAGTCTCGGTGCAGGCGTCCTCGGGAGTCTGGAGCAAGATCGGCAGATCGTAGCCCACTGAGTGCAGCCAGTGACTTACACCCCGTGTGAGCAGCTGCATCACGGGCTACAGCACTGACCGCTCTTTCATATACCGAGACAGGAGCTAGTACAAAAGCTTTCTATCCCCGCCTCCGGCAACATGTTCTGTGCCAGATTTTGGCACTAGAACTGAGGTGAAGTGGACGTACCATTGCGTGTTGAATGTGGTCAGCTGACTTCCAACCGTGGCTTTTTGATGCTCGCCGTCTGTTTTGTGGCTCAGGTTTTGAGAGTGGTCTGCCGGGCCGGAATGCCAAACACTCCCAGGCTAGGATCAGGAGCCAGGGGGGGGGGGGGGGAGAAAACGGAGGGAGGAAGGGAGGGAGGAAAGGGAAAGGAAGGCGGAGAGGGAGGTAGGACTAGAGGGAAGTATGGATGGAAGAAGAGAGGCATGTAAGGAGGAACGGAAGCAAGAGAGAGAGAGGGCGAAGGGGAGAGCGAAGACGAAGGAGAGATGGAAGAGAGAGGAAGGCGCGTGCAGAGCTTCATACATTTTCGCGAGGACGCCACGAGTAAGACTTTTGAAATGAGCCTCCTCCTTCAAAGAGGCCGTCGTGAGGGAAGCCACAAGCGACTCATGCAGAAAACGGGATCGATGCCTCTGTCGGTGTGGCCTCTGCCGGCGCCGCTGCCTCCGGGCTGACCGTGCAAGACCTGGTCTAGAGTATGCGGCGGGAACTGCTCCCAGCTGCTGACCCGCTCGGTAAATCACCGTCAGTCATCGGCGGAATGGGTGGAATGCGACGCGGCGCTGCCCTCAGTCCGTGCGACCGTCCGCCCGCGGTCGCGGCCGAGATGTTTGAGCCGTCGCGCGGCGGCCGACGGCACTCCCTGCACGGCCGCGCCGCGCCCGAACAATGACGCACCCCACACCGACGTATGCCGGCCGAACGTACACCGACGCTCAGAATTCGACGCACGGATCTGGAGATCGCGGCGGACATTCTTACCATCGCTGAGCGTACTCCGCTGCAGGAGCTCCGTCTCACTGCGAGCGGGACCCCGCTCGGACAGCGCGCAGTCAAATAGCCATTGCCTTTAAATGCGGCGTCAGCCATGCGCCCGCATAACGCTGGAACGAAAGGGTATTGCTGAGGCTCGAGACGGGGATGAGATTTCGTGGCGGTGCAACAAGGTGTTTCGTGGCTCGATACCGGTGCGATGCATGCTCACCGATACGAAACGATTGTGCAATAGACACTTCGTGCTGATAAAGTAAAATACGGAAGCATATTCTTATACCTTCATCAAAGGCCATCACACGGTTTTATAGCTTACTCCCTGTATGCCATTTGTCACAAGCTATGCACGATGACGTATGTACCACATGAAGAGTACTTCTTAACAAATGGAACCAAAAAAGGGCAGTCATCCATGTCTTATCCCCGTCTTAGTTCCAGTCTGTAGTTAGGGGTAAACATTAGCATAATGAATGACAGGTGCATTGTTAGTTGTATATCCACTGAGATACAATGTTAACATGAATACACACTGCTGTCAGAAATCGCGCATTGCAAGCATGCCTTACTGAATCGGAATTGGTTGGCCAGGACGGTGTAAGGAGGGCTTTTGCTGGCGCACTAACACTGCTCAACAGAGGACAATATCTGTCTTCATGGGCCACCCCTGAAGATACCGCAGCTGGTCTCGTTTCTTTGGCTCTCTCACACGCGCGTACCGATAACTGCCTCTCTGCGCTGCGAATCATTGGCATGCAAATATATTCATGTTTTATGTCGGTAACGACATGGATCAGGTGAGAATAACGATTAGGCGGAGATGAATGGCGCTTGGTGCATGGGTCAGTACTGCACGCACACCTGCGCCATCAGCGTCTAACAGAACGCGTGCGAGCCGTTTGCTGCGGGGTCAAGAAGGTGCGCACGATTGGGTTATTGTCTTACACCGTATATTTCCGCGTATTTTGCACGGTGTATTTTCAGACCGCAGCATTTTCACGGGAAAGCCGAATGTAAAAACTTGTTGCGACGCGTTACCTGTCATTATGTTCGGCAAACTGCATTTCTTGAAATTATGTCATTAGAACATTTGAACACTTGCTTGAATCCCTTTTTGTTTTCACTTGCGGACGTCTATAGTGATGCCTCAACAGTCCTGAGTCACCATCTCTCGGCGCTGCCACATCTGATGCGTGCGTGTTGCCGTGCCGCTGTATCCGGGCCGGCATCATGTTTGATGTGCAGTGTCGTGGTGTTTAATGCCGCGACATTTCGCGGATAATTAATGGCGCAGGCCGGAAGCAAGACCTCATAAACGCCATCCTGGGCTGGACGCCTAATGAGAGACGCCCACCCCCCGGCCAGGAATGCTTTGCGTTAGTATAACTAGAAATAACTGGCCTGATCGGAAGTGCGCCACATTCGGCACGCGCATCAGGACTGTCGGGAGTGTGTGATGAAGAGGCTGCCGACGGCTCGGGGGTCGCTGGAGCGTGCATGCACATGTGCTCCAGACCAGCTGGTCCCGACCGCGCGCGGCTTTATAGTCCCATCACGAGGGTGTGGTCCGTAAAACCTGCGGACGATGCGTAACGCGTGGTGATGACTTGTCCTGTGGGCAGTGCAGCTTCTTGGTTTTGCGCGCGCAAAAATGTTTAAACCCTTCTTGCAACGCTGACTGTCATCTCTCGTGACGTAACAATGGATGAAATCGGAATGCATGAAACTAGCGTCAGGTGGAATGCGGCTGTAATGAAAACAACCTGGAAACGTTAACACCAGTGCTACACACGCTGTCTTTAGATGTATGAAACAACGGCAAGCACGCGGTTTGTTGGTGGTATAGATCAGCTTCCAACAGCAGCCAAAGACAGCAAAGGCGCAGGGCTGCTGATCAGATGTCGATGCGTTTTAGGTAAACGAATAGACCACTTCCTGACACGGGCATTATATTCGTCAAATGAATGCAAGCCATCAGTTCAGATTCCTTGAAGTTTTGTCATCACTCTGGCTGTGCTCCGTCCTGTTCGACGGCGCTATATTTAGCGTCCCTGCGACTCCCCCGCCCCGCGGCCCTGAGCGCGCGCTGGTGACGCGCTGACGGGGGGATTGGTCCCGACCAGCGGGCCGGAAGCGGGCCCAGCTGCTCGCGGTCACGTGGTGTGCGTCGGAACCGACGACGTGCAGCTGGCGGTGTGTCGTCGATACGGTAATCAGCGCCGGCCCGGCCCGGTCTGAATCCATGACCGCAGCAGGCCGCGGCGAAAACGGGGAGGCAGTCTGTCCGTATGTAGGTCAAGATGACAAGCTAGCGGGTGTTAAGTCTGCACTCGTGCTGAGCAGCCTCAACAAACACTTCAGAAGTAGGGCGGTTCTCAGTGGCCACATCGTCAGCTGCAGCCTTTTGATATCGGATGCAAAGGTAGACGAGGCCGGTGCCCAGCCGCTGCTGACCGACGCACTCGCACGCGGCCTGAGGCTCGCCGCCGCGCTGCACCGTGCTGCGCTCCTCCCTTTGATCGGCCCGGCGCACAATACCGTCTGAGCGAGGCCCGGCCCGACCCACACTGGCGGGGCGGCCCGCTGGCACGCCGGCCCGTCCGAGCCCTGCCCGGCTCCCCGGCCGAAGTGGCTCCGCTGACGCACTTCTGGCACATGCTGACGCACCGGCCGCTCCTCGTCTGCTGGCGGCGGTCGCGAGCTTCCGCAGCGATCTCAGGACGGACTGGTCCGCTGGTCTCTGCCCAAACGATGGCTTGGGATATCGGGTGTGGGAGCTCATGTTCCTGCCGTCACATCTGTTCCCATGTTGGATCCACTCTGACGAGAACGTCACGGGCGCGAGAAGTCCAGTGACTGTTGTTCTGCCAGCTTCTGACTTTGCCTGCTGCCACTGAGTTCTACACAGATAAGCGCAAGACCGCACAGCCATTTGTCTCACTGCCCTTGCAAATCATTATAAACAACTCCAATTACAACACCGTCCCTACCACGCAACCTTCCGAGCCATCGCTATGAGCCATTCTGGTAAGGACGGTATGTCGACTTATCTGTACGCCGACAATATGTATGCCGACAGTACGTATGCCGACGGTCTATATGCCGACAGTATGCCGACATGTCTGTACGCCGACAATATGTATGTCGACAGTACGTATGCCGACGGTCTATATGCCGACAGTATGCCGACTTGTCTGTACGCCGACAATATGTATGTCGACAGTACGTATGCCGACGGTCTATATGCCGACAGTATGCCGACATGTATGTTGCCGTCAGGCATGCGCTCCCCGCTACGTCTGGTTCTCCAGCAACCAGAGGCGGCGGGAACCCGTCGGCACGTGCTACGTCGCCAAGAACGGCTTCTCCGACGTCCAGGAATACGCGCCGTGTCGCACAGGTATGTACATGATGGACGCCTTTGTGCTGTGGTCAATAGCTGACAGATCGTGCAGCCCTGCACTATGCATGCTCTTTGTCCGGCGCACTGCGGCGTCCATCAGAGGAGCAGTCAAGGAACACCGTCATACATCTGTTGATACCGTAAAAACGTTCGAATGCATCTGAAGTCGCCCGCCTCAGCTGTCCTTGCGCAATCGGCCTGTCACCGTCGGAGCGGCTGACACCGGCGGACGCTGACCACAGGCGCCTGGGGCTACCATCGGCAGGGCTCGTGCCAGTCCGGCCTGGGATCTGCCATCAGCAAGGTGAGCCATCCCCGCCAGAGAGAGCTGCCCGTCTCCCTCCCCCCGGGCGCAGCTCGTTCGTGATCTACCTGAGAGCCCTCGCGTCCAGCCGGTGTCTTCCCGGTCTGGCGGTGCATCACGGCTGGCTGCCAGTCAATGGGCTTTGCAGAGGGTGTGTTTCTTTAGCCACATCCAGCTATGGTGACGAATGCGACTCACAGCCGTCGTTGTCATGGAAACGCTGTTTATATGGGGGCTGCGTCATCGCTGCGCGCCCTTGTTCGCTACGTTGGCATGTTAAAGGTCACACATCATGGTTGGTCTGCCAGGCGCCCGCTTTGCTTGACACAGGACACCTCGCACCCCACGCCAATTAGACCAAACTAATTTGAGCGGCGTTTCTGCCGCGCGGATTCGCCGGCCGGCCGCTGTTCGCTCGGCGTCGGCGCCGGCGCGCGGCGAGGCCGCCGCTGGCCGCGGGGCGCGCTCGGCTGCCGCGGTGCGTGCCCGGCTGCACGCGGAGCCGCCGGTCCTGATTTATCGCGCCGGACGCACGTGCCAGTGCCGTCTCCGCTCGGCGATCCGCGCGCCGCGGCCGAGGCGACGGCCTCATATGTAACGCCGCTGGCCAGATGGCTGCCCGGCGCCCGCGGGACCGACAGCCAGAGGCCAGCCGAGGCGGCGGACGGCTGCTGATGCTCGTCACATGGCTGTGATGAGACCTGTGTTCGCATACGAGTTTGTCGGGTGGTGATGTGTTTGCGGTCGAACGCCCGTCGCATTGACAAGCTTACTCTTCTTTGACCGGCTTTGAGTCGTCACTGAGGGTCAGGCAGTGCCCCGACTTCCCATCGGCAGGGCGTGGAGCGCTCGCGAAGCTCCGACGCCAGCGACATCTACCGGCGGGCGAGAATGTCGCCTACCGCTGACGGCCGGCCGGCGCTGGCTGTTTGTGGCCGGGCGGTCTCTCTCGAGCGGGGCCTTTTTGCGGCCCGGTGAGAGGCCACGAGAGGCCACTGATCGGTGCTGTTTTTCGCCCGCAGGACGGGGACCGGCTGTTCATCGGCGCCGTCGGCAGCTGGTATTGGCAAGGTAAGCCGCAGTGGGCGATACGATGAGAGAGCGGAAGCGAAATAACAAGTGAGTGGGTGGGTGAGTGAGTGCATGAGTGAGCGAGAGGAGAAAGGTAGTAGAAGGCGAGAAAAAGAAAATGGTTGAAAGCTGTGTGTCAACAAAATGCTCACAGGCTTTGACGTCGTGTGGTCTTGCGTGTTAGCGCAAGCAATTAGGTTGTGTTATTTGTTCCACGGTAATTTTTAACTGCTCATAAATGGTTCTACCACTATTAGAACTAATTGGTTCTATCAGGAACGACTTGCCACCTGCCAGTTACTACTCTGTCTTTAAAGCATCTCACAAGGCAGACCGTTTTTATCCACTTGCTGGCATGTGGGTATATTTGTTCAGAAGAATATCTAGCAGGCGCAATGTTGTCACATCAACAGCGACCGGACTCGAGGCAATCAGCTCGTGCGCCGGGCTTTTGCGTGCGGAGAAGTTTCGAAACAACGGATGGCCTGTTAGCTTACGGACCACCGATGGTCTCACCGAGACCGGCGCGGCCGTCTGCGGACCTGCCGTTGGTCTCGCCGAGACCGGCGCGGCCGTCTGCAGAGCTGCAGATGGTCTTACCGAGACCGGCACAGCCGTCTGCAGACCTGCCGATGGTCTCGCCGAGACCGGCGCGGCCGTCTGCGGACCTGCCGTTGGTCTCGCCGAGACCGGCGCGGCCGTCTGCAGAGCTGCAGATGGTCTTACCGAGACCGGCACAGCCGTCTGCGGACCTGCCGATGGTCTCGCCGAGACCGGCGCGGCCGTCTGCGGACCTGCCGATGACTAGGAGCGCCTGTAGCGGCGCCGGCGGCGCCGGTGTGGCAGTGACTCGGCGCGAGGCCCTTGGAACGCCTGTGGCGGCGCTGACGGCGGCAGTGTGACAGTGACTCGGCACAAGGCCCCGCTCATAGCGCCTACCTTCGCGTGCCGTCACACGGCCTCTGTTACGGAACACGGCATCTGGCGTCACGTCTGCCAACGCCATTATAGCCGCTGTTAGGCCGTGACCAGCCGCCGCACCGAGTTGTCAGTCTGGTGTCTTCATTAGCCACGTGACGATGCGGAAACGGCTCCCCCGATGGCGAAACCGACCGGCGGCACGACAGCGATGGAAGACGCCGTGCGGGCCCATGGAATGTCCGCCAGTGTGCTTTTTATTCCCTCTGACACCGACGCCTCCCGATTGAGGGCCGCGTGTCGAATGCACCGTTGACAGCAGCGCCACGTGTCCGCCCGAGCCGTTGACAGCTGCGCCACGTGTCCGCCGGGGCCGTTGACAGCTGCGCCGGTTCTGGGCACGGCCGCCGTCTTCAGGGGGCTGCCCTGAGCTGAAACAGCCGGCCAAAGAGCGCCCGTTGGGTGGGCGCCAGCCGAGGGGAGGGGCGGATGAACCCCAACACGTGCGTGCCGCCCTGCCCGGGCCAGCGCGCGGCCAAACGAGCCGGGGCGTGACGGTTACGACCTCGACAGCGGGAGGTGGTGATGGTGAAGGTGGAGCGACAACAGGATGCGGAAAAGCAACAACGAACACGGTACAGGAGGGGATAATGATGACGGAGGCGAAAAGGCAAAGGGGCGGAAATGTGACCTTCGTATTTAGTACAAGGCGCGGGCGCATGCCAAGTGGGAAGCAAAAATGATGGAAATCCCATCCTGTTCACATTTTTTGCGTCACGTAGCATCAGCGCGCATACGCTGGTCATCCTCCGACGTTGTTTCACCTTGAGGAGATGACTACGTGACAGTGTATTCATTGTAGTCTTGGATGCATTGAGTCGGATGGCGTGAAGATCCCATTGCGAATCCATCTAAACTAGGTGCTGGGCGAGGAGAGGTGGTGGTATTAAACATGTTTTGCTGCCAATACCGTATTGCTGACGTCATGCATCAGACTTCGCCGTTCCCAGTTTGTCATAATACTTTGGATTTAACCCTATTAAAATCGTCCTGCTGTTCTCTGGTTTCCGTGTCTGATAACCAAACCACCGTTGGCGTCTTCGTCCCAGCGCATTCCCTGACCTGGGTCACTGGGTCACGTGACGGGTGACTGTTGACAGCCGGGCGCACCTCGGTGACGCGTCGGTGCCGGGTAAAAACAGCGGTACTCTCGCGAGCGACGCACTCTGCCGGCTGCCGGCGCGGCACCGGTGTCGCAGACGCCGTCAGCACCTGACAGCCCGCTCGGAGCTGACACTTTTTGTGGGGACACCGGACACACGCGCCTCAGCCTGGCTGTCACGTGGATCAGAGGGATGGCTGTCACGTATGACAAATGGGTGGCTGTCACACGCAACAGATAGGGCTTTTTTCTGCCCCCGACAAACACTGGCGTTAATTGTTGCACCGTTTGTTGCTCCGACGTAACCCATTGGCCGAAACAGAAACAATAATTGGAATGGACCGTGACGTCCGTGTGCGCGGTGCGCATGTCCCGTCGCTGGTCGATAACGGGCCTTAAAAGCCGGTGTTTTCCGGCCACTGCAGCGGGCGCCGGTGACCTCCGCTGACCCGCGCGGCGGCCGCTGCCGGCCTCTGCATGCCGCAAGAGGCGTCGAGACACCGCCGCCGTGCAATCGCCTTCGGCCGCGGCAATTGATTAGGTGCGAGGTGGCGACGCCGCCACGCTTTTTGTCGACTGTTGTGATTGGCCGAGAGGCAGATATTTCATCCAGGGTGGACGCCTGCTGCCGCTTTGCGCCGTGCGCTCACGAAGCTGTTGGTCCTGAGCGCGAGCCATTTGATATTCGTGATGTCGTCAGCGCCGACGAGGGGGGAGTGACACACCGCCGTGGCGATGCGGCGAACATGCTGTGACGCGGGTGCCGTCACGTTCTCGCATTGTTCGCGTGGGGTCTGAGACCAGTCACGATCTCGTCAGGCGCTTGGCATCCCCTGTGCTGCAGAGTTGATGCGGGCACATGTGGCCTTTTGAGGGCTAAGCAATGAGCTGACCAACTGAGCCACATGACATTGCACGATCAGTGGTGGCTGGGGCAGCTGGTAATGCAGTCCATGGCATGTGTTGAAGCACAGTCTTAGTAATGCGAAGAACACGATTTGTGTTGTGTCGAGGTGCAGGGCGTCCTTGATTTAGTTATTTTTATAGTGCCAATAATATCCCCCACTCCGAAACCAGTAGCTTGACTCATATCTGTGTTTTCAATGCAAACATCGCGTAGTTTTTATTGTCGGAAAGCTTTAAAATCCAGGACGGCGATATTTTAGCCTCTGATCGCCAGGTTGCTAAACCCCCAAATGATATCCAGGGAGCAGTTTTGCCTTCATTTACCAATATACACGAAGATATTCATACCAACAGTCTATTCAGCACACTGTTACAGTTTCTCGAGAAGCTGTCGCGACGCCAGCGGGGCGCAGAACTTCACAGTTTGGATGTCAGCCTCTACAGGCCTGGCTCGCCTGACCGTGTGGCAATGCACGTTTGCGTGTGTTTGTGCTTACGCCTACGTCTGTATGCGGGTGTGCGTTACCGTTCGGGGGAGCGTGAGGTTGGGTGTAGAGACAGGTGTGAATGCGTTTGCATGTGGATATATGTGATGGTATGAGAGAGCTTTCCGTCTCCCTCTCAATCTACAGCAAACGCGATTATCTTGTCTTTCCTGCTGAAGTTAAACAAATCATTCTCTGGAGTTGCCTTTTTCACAAAATTTCGCTCGGCTCCGACTGGTAACGAGTCGTACGCTCCCAGTCGGACATAGCGGGGTGTATGGAAACTTACAAGACCGTGTGTACTGCTGCGCGTTCATGGACACTGGAAAGCAGCCGAGACTCCCCGAGGCATTCAGAGGCTTTGTGGGCGTCAGCTTGGTCTCTGCAGAGAGCCATATTTTGCCAGCACTTCGCAGGGCTCTTTTAGTCTTGCGCCGCTTTTGCACAAGCCTCTCAGCGTCAACACAAATTAATTGGCTCATGACTGCCTGCTTATCTCCATAATCAGTCCATTTCAACGAGGGGATACCGGCTACAACATGTGATGATGACATGCATCTATGCGAGCATGCATTCCATGCCCTACATACGTTCTTGGAAAAGTGCGCGAGCGCGTATGTATGTGCGCAGACTTGTGGGTGAGTGTGCACGGTTTTTGTGTGTGCTTTGGCTTACCGTCGCCGTCTGCGTTCGCTTCAGCGTGTGGCACAGCGCAGGCCGCCGTGCTGTTTGCTTCAGCGCGTGTGGTCCGGTGGGCGCCGTCGTGCCGTTCGCTTCGCTGTACCGTCACCGTGTCCTCCTCAGGTCGCCTGTACAGCCTGCCCGTTGAGGAGCAGGCGCGCCCCTTACCGCCGCCGCAGTACTTTAGGTCGTCAAGACTAGGTAACGCCGGTAGTCGCCATGTCACGTGGCTGCGTCTTGTGCCGCGGGATTCCCCCCGCCCTCCCCTTCCCCCGGCTGACGAGCAGACCTCAGCAGTAACCGGCCGACTAACCGCCTGTCCGGTGCCTTCTGCACCCCCCCCCCCCCCCCCCGTCCGGAGCTGATGGACTGGGCGGCCTGTCGACTGCGGGACGTATCGACAGCCGCCGGCTCCCGCGGGCCCCCTCCGTCGCCCGCTGCTGACAGAGCTGGGCCTGCATAACAGCCGCCGCCACACCACGCCGCAGGCTCTATAACCGGCGCACAGCCAAACCAGGCGCTCTCGCCAATGCACCCGAGCGATGGAACGCCAGTGATATTACGGGCACAGGAATGCGACTGGTTCGGATACCCTTGTAATTACTTCTGATAACATTCTCACATATTTCACAGGCATGCGTCACGCATTTCGCACGACTTATTTACGCACGCCGAAGATACGGCTCCCACCTGCAAGAACTTGCACGCAATGGATGATCCGTCCGTCATTTTATACCGTAGCACCATGTGTTTGATATGGATCCTTTGAATGAATAGCCTAGCAAAGTGCGTGAATTATAGCCAGGTCGTCTCATTACTGACGTGAATACGACGAGATGTTATCCGCACGATAACACATACATGTTATATCATGAATGATATGCTTGCATTGAGAACGTGCCAACTGTATGCACCTGGTCTAGAGGACGATAAGCCGTTGTGATACCGATCAAAGGACCCGTCTTCCTAATCTAAGCATATCCAAGGATAATTATTGTAATAGTTTACTCTTGATCATAAGCGCGGCTTGAAACGCCGGTATCGACAATGCAACCAAATTTTGTTCTATAATGTCGTTTAACCGGCACCTCCCGGTGTGCCGAAGGTCGATAAACCACTCATAGCACATGAGCTTTGATCTTTCGCGACATAGCCATTCCGGACCTTATGAAAATTGCAACATTCTGATGTATTTGCGGTTGGCCAACGCCTTCCGTAACCTCCACGTGGCCCTCCGGCCGCCTGTTGCCAGCACTTATCAGGAGCGACGTGGCTCAAGGCCCAGGTCTGTGATGTGCTATGTTCCCCCACCCTGCAAAGCAGCTGTTCAGCCAGCACCGGTAACGTGCAGTGGTTGCTGTGCAACGCTCCCCGCGATTTGTTTCCCCCAGCCGACCGTGGAGACCCCGTGTCCTCCAACGGTATCTGAGCGATTCTCTGGGCTATCGAGCGTTTGTCCCCGGTGCCGGTCAGGTGTTCAGCCAGCCCCTGTTCTCGCAGCGCCGGTCAGCTGTTCAGCCAGCCCCCTTCTGCGGTGCCGGTCAGCTGTTCAGCCAGCCCCCCTTCTCGCAGCGCCGGTCAGCTGTTCAGCCAGCCCCCCTTCTCCCGGCGCCGGTCAGCTGTTCAGCCAGTCCCTGTTCTCGCAGCACCGGTCAGCTGTTCAGTCAGCCCCTGTTCTCGCAGTGCCGATCAGCTGTTCAGTCAGCCCCTGTTCTCGCAGCGCCGGTCTGCTGTTCAGCCAGACCCCTTCTCGCGGCACCGGTTAGCTATTTAGTCACCCCCTCTTCTCGCGGCGCTGGTTAGCTGTTTAGCCAGCCCCCGTTCTCGCGACGCCGATCAACTGTTGAGCCAGCCCCCTTCTCGCGGCGCAGGTCAGCTATTCAGCCAGCACCTGTTCTCGCGGCCCGACCTGGCCGCCACCAGCGAGGGCCCCAGCTCGGAGGACGACAGCTACCTCGGCTACTCGGTGGCCGTCGGCGAGTTTAGCGGCGACCTCAGCCAGGACGTGGTGGTCGGCATGCCCCGAGGCGCCAACCTCACCGGCAAGGTCAGAGGCCGCCGCCGGGGCGAGGTCAGCGGTCTCTGTCAAGGGAAGGGCGCTGGCCCCCGTCAGAGTAATGCTAGCGACATTTGACGGATCTCAAATGTGTTCGGGGTCGGCGAATCAGCACCATACAGTGACCGACAACAGCATAGCCCGCCGGATCGGCCCACACCATATCGACAGCGCTGAGGTCATCAACCAAATGTCGCCATTGTTGCAAGGGGTGTGTCTGTTTGGTGGATTAATCGAAACGCCATGCGTTATTAATTATAAGCTTATATCCGTAATATATTTTTGGCACCATATTTGATCGATAATGGACGCAAAGTTACAGGATTTAATGACTGCTATAAGCACTGCCTTACACTACATGCCAGACCAGTGTCCCACGCGGTCCAGCTGACCCACCTTAACCTGACCCGCCCCGCTGACCTGGCCCCGCGGCAGGTGGTCCTATACGACAGCCGCCTGCGCAACCTGTTCAACACCACCGGCGAGCAGATCGGGGCTTACTTCGGCTACTCGGTGTGCGTTGCCGACGTGAACGGCGACAAGCTGGACGACATTGTGATCGGAGCGCCGTTCTACACCGACTTCGCCAACACGGAGGGGAAATACGAGACCGGCAGGGTAGTCGTCGCGTACCAGAACCCAAACGTGAGTCAATAGCGGAAAGAGTGCCTGTCGGCTGCGCCAAGACCGTAGGTTGGCGAGCTTAGGTCTGTAACGATTTTCTCACATTATTTTGACGGCAGAGTTATGGGGCCGCTCATACATAACGTTACACATGGAGAGGAGATTGTCTCTGATGGAGCATAACCGAAGCGTGTTAAAGGATGAGAGTTTTGGACGGCGTCACGTTACGTTCAGGTGTGGTTGCATTTTGCGATCAAATGCTTGAACAATGTTTCAAAACCCTAAAGCCGGATGTCGTTACTTACCTCTCATGACCAGCGACGCGCCCTTTCTGTTGGGCATCTATTGCGCGATGAGCGACCATAAGGATGTCATCTTTTTGGACATAACACTCGACACAGCGTAAAGGGACGAGGAGTTTTTCATCCAGGGTAACCAGCGCGTCACCAGAAAAGGAGAGATTAGCACATGGCAAAACGCGTGTCGCAAGTTATCGCGGCCACCTTGAAAACGAAACTTTCGCCTAAGTCTTTGCACGTTTTTTATGCAAGGGATGACGCTCCACCACACTCACAAGCAAGTCTGTAAGGACAGCTGAGCTTAATATCCTGGGAAAGCACTGCCCGCTAGCTATACCTAAACCATGCCCAAACCGTGCTAGACAATTACATAAAGCATCCCAAATGTGTAACGAGACGCGCAAGACATGTCACCGCACACGTAATACTAATGAGCGCGCGGCGGCGCACCGGCCGCGGTGCGGGAGCGCGCGAGCCGGCCGGGGCCGCGTGCTGCGCCAGACCGACGACTGAGCAGCCGTGCATCATCCGAACGGCGCACCTCATTAACCCGTGCAACGGTAACGGGCGATCCCACGTCCAGATTGGGCGCGATCGGCTCGGCTCAGCCGCTCTATCAGGGCGGCATCTCCCGGACTCGGCACACTGCAGCTCGGTTGTCCCCGGACCCGGAGAGGAGGGGCCCGGCACTCTGCTTCTCTCTCTCTCTCTCTCTCTCTCTCTCTCTCTCTCTCTCTCTCTCTTCTTCTCTCTCTCTCTCTCGCTCTCTCTCTCTCTCTCTCTCTCTCCCTCTCTCTCTCTCTCTATCTCTCTTCTCTCCTCTCTCTCCTCTCTCTCTCTCTCTCTCTCTCTCCTCTATCTCTTCTCTTCTCGTCCTCTCTTCCTCTCTATCCCTCTCTCTCGTCTCTCTCTCTCTCTCGCCTCTCTCTCTCCCTTCTCTCTCTCTCTCCTCTCTCTGTCTCCCTCTTCTCGTCTATCTCTCTTCTCCTCTCTCTCTCCTCTCTCTCTCTCTCCTCTCTCTCTCTGATGTAAACCGTCTGGTGGTGGCCGCCGGCCTGAGGTGTCGTCTCATGTCGGACCGGGCCGTAGCCGGCGCCCTCCTACCGCCGGCCCCGCCCCTCCTACCTTGGCCGGACCGCTTGACCGCTCTGTAATAGGAGGCTTGGAGGCGGACGGCCGCCACAATGGCACCACCAGTCACAACACCATACAATTTTGTATGAGGCTGATGGCTGGCTACTCACTTATAGCGAGGTAGGGCTTTGTTGGCAGCGGTAGTGCGTTATTCCCCGCTTGATCGCTCCTTTCACACCGCAGAGAATCTATCGCCTTTCTCCCTAGTCGGTAAGGCTAATCTGCTTCATCATCTGATGCGCAGCACTGCCATACGTGATTCGATGTCAGAGCTCGTGGACGGCTCATCTCGTATGTAGGCAAGCACGGCATAGTTTAATGACACGTGCATGTGAAATGTGATGATTATTGGCCACCCTCAGCTTGATTTAGCCGCTACACGCGTCGGCTGCTAGCCTCGCAGATCATATAAATGCTGATATAATGTGCGCGCAAGCACTTACCTGTCCGGCAGTGATGTGTTCATCGTGCCAAAGGAATGTACAAAGTGGCGTGAGGATGAACATTGTGACGCTGTCCCGGAAGCTAGCGAACCGCCGGTATGTGTCGCTCTCACTTGTTACATCTCTCCCTCTTTCCCTTCCCCTCTCCTTATGCTTTCTTCTCTCCCTCTCTCTCTCTCTCTCTCTCTCTCTCTCTCTCTCTCTCTCTCTCTCTCTCTCTCTCTCTCTCTCTCTCTCTCTCTCTCTCTCTCCTAATTCGCTCTTCTCTTCTCTCTCTCTTCTCCATCTCTCTCTTCTTCTCTCTCTCTTCTCCATCTCCCTCTCTTCTCCTCTCTCTCTCTTCTCTCTCTTTCTCTCTCCTAATTCTCTCTTCTCCTCTCTCTCTCTCTCTTTCTCTTTCTCTCTCTCCCTTCATTTCTCTTCTCTCCCCAACTCGCCCCACCTTTTTCCCCTGTACCTCTCACTCCTTTGATCCTACTGATCTTCCTCCCTTCTTCTCCTCCTCTCCCTGACTGTCTCACTCCCTGCTCACACCTCCCTCCGTCTCATTCTCCCTCCTCCTCTGAGTGTGCCTGTTTTTACGTCGTGTTTGTTTGCGCGGACGCCGTGGTTGTTTGGGCCGTCATCTCCGGACATCCGTCTCAGTTTTGTCTGCGCGCCGTCGCCGCCCTGCCGTCACGCTCTGCCTTCCCCTCCCCTCCCCCCCCCCCCCGACGTCAGTGACGAGGCGCCCAGTACCCACACCTCAGCGACTCGACAGGCGCCGGCTCGGACAGAACATGCAAAGTATTCATATGACCCCATTCCCGGTCGGCATGTTTCGAGCGGGTGCTTTCTACGGCGTCCGTTTTTATTTATTCAAATTGATACGTGCACAAGGTGCGTTGAAAGAGCTCCAAGTGCCGACGTATGGTAACGGTGCGCTGATTGGGGCCAAATAAAGTCATCAGTCGGCAATATGGCAGCACCGGCTGCCACTGAGCTCCGCTATCTGCCGGTCGGCGGTGGTCGAACATCGTCTAAACTGCAGTGTACCTCAAATTTATCCCAGCATTCATCACTGCGTACATAGGCAAGGGTCTCGAGCGAACAACGGCCTTCTCCGAGCGCAGCTCAGGACCGTTTTTATGTGCTTCGCCCGCGCTGATAGCTTGTTTTGGTTCACAGCACAGCTTCAAGCGGTTCGACTTCCTCGACGGCGGCAAGTCCAAGTCTCGGTTTGGCCTGGCGCTCACCTCCCTCGGGGATGTCGACTGGGATGGATTCGAGGGTAAGCTAAAAACTTCACGACCAACGACATCGTGCGCCTCGTGACCTTGCCAGGTGACCTCGACCAAGACCGGTGTTAGTCAGGCGTCCCTGCAGGGGTGTCGCCCTGGAATCGGCCCGTGCAGTCCTGCAGATTAGCCTCCTTCTCCTCTTGCTAATGCCCGCCGAGCCTTATGAGTCGTCCATCACGCGGCGGCCTTGGCTGTCCCCGCTAACGGCGGCATAAACAAATGTTTGGTGACGGCGCTGCGCTGACCCGGGCCGGCTAACGCCGCCGACGCACGCCACGCCACGCCCCTGCGGTCGCGGACTGACCGCCGCCGGCCGCCCTGTGACCCCGCCCGGACACCGGCGACACGGCCGCCGACCGGCTGATCAGGGGCCGCGGCGCCGGGTCAGGGAGATCACGAACACGGGCGGCATTTCGGCCACCGCGGGCAGAGATGGGCTGACAGATTCGAGGAAAGCTTTCAGACCTCTTGGAATATATTCGAGACGGAGGGTGCGGGTGGTAGACGGAATGGTAGCCACGGAATGGGAACCGGTCGAGGCGCAGCAGGGTAGACTTTGACGTGCTGGATTGATGCTGCGATGACCTCCTTGATACGATGCTGTAAAATCGTGCGCCACATTTCGTTTTTTTACACAGCCCAAGGCATCACTTGAACAGGCAAAATTGTTGGAGACAAATGTCGCCAGAGATATCCCATCAATCCGACGTTATTCAGATTATGACTTCATTGTTTGTCGTCATGATGCTAGAGCCAATAACTTGTATCTTCGCATTATGCACTGACTCGATGATATGATCCCAAGTGCTTCCCACAAGACGTTTGTCTCCACATTACTCAGCTGTTGTGATCGTGGGCTATGCTCGATAAAAACGTGCCAGAAGTGGCTATCGTCCGTAAACGGTGAATCAAACCCACTTTAAGGTGCCATAATTTAAGGTGTTTTGAGCGTCCCATGCGCGGATAAATTAAAGCTTTTTGTTACCGGGGAACGCCGGTTATTTATTGAGGCCGTTGTGCCTTGGTAGATTGTATCACCTGCTATACGTTGGTGATAGAAGCCACTGCAGCTCCCTGCCATCAAAATGTCTGCCCTGAGGACTGAGTCCCAGCTGGCAGGAAACGGCGGAAACATGGTATCGTTCAGTACGAGGGACAGGGACGCATGCAGGTAGCGCGTAATGATTACAAGTTCAGTTTGCTTTCAGTGCTATGAAAAGGTTTACATCTTAATGGGGCTATCCTTGCGTTGCAGAAGTTGTCTTTTTCCATCATTTCCAATTACAGCTCTTTCCAATATTCCAGTATCCACGCATGCCACTCTAATTCAATGGAATGCGGTTTTCTCACAATAAGTCATGGGGAGCAAGAACTAGAGTTGCGCGGCCGACCGAGCAGGAGCGCTGATTTATCTCTCCTCTTCTGAGTATGCGCACCGATTCGATACCTTTCACCAACGGCCCGAAACAACGGCGAGCACTGACCTTCTTGCCATGCCACAGCACTTAAAGTACACTTACGTCGCCACCGATCGAGGTTGTACTCACTGATCTACCCCGCTGTCGAGAAGCCTATGTGCGTTTATCACCCTTTCCTCCTGTGTTTGCGTGCGCCGATGTGCGTGCTGACCTGGCCGGTGTCCGCTGATTGTACGCGTCGCAGGGGGTGCCTCTGCACGATGGGGGCCCGCATGGTTTGCTCTGTCGGCAGCCAGTACCCAGGGACGGGACGGGCCCTTTCTAATAATGCCGACACCAACGCCAGGCCCGATCATAAAGAGTTTATGATCTCCCGTCTCCTTCCGATGGCCACAACGAGATGCCATTAAAACGCCATAAATATGCCCGGCCGGTAGCAAAAACCAGCGACGGGTGGCCGGTCGGCGGAGACCACAGGGAGACGCATTTCAATGAGCTAGGTAGGGTGGCGTTTCAGTCGTGGGCTGCGCGCCTCGCACGCATGGACTCCTCTCGTGCCGGGGAGGACTGGGCCAACGAGGACACGATGTGCTTAGACTGCTTAGACTGTAAAGGACGAGCCAAGACGGGTATATATCCCATGCCTTGTCCTATTCTTTGGCTCGTGGGCGAGTAGACGTCACGAGTCAGCTAGATCGTCTGTCGCATTATGCTAACAACTAACGCGTTATATGCTGGCAATCGACATATTAGCTTGTCATGACTGTTCACTGGAATGACACTGGCAGCATTACGCATACTCACTTTGGGCCAGTTCCGCGCAGTTGATCCGCTACCTTAGTCATGGAGGCGCACTGTCGACGCGAATAAGTGCTTGTTTGGTTGCCTACAAGCTGGCGTGTAACGCATGCTTCGAGCAGTCTCCTCACGTCTGGGACTCGTCTGGCAGATATTGCGGTCGGCGCTCCCCACGATGGGATGGGCGACGAAGGAGCTGTCTTCATATTCCATGGCACGAAGAAAGGCATCAGCGGGAAACCCACCCAGGTGACCGATGGCTGGCAAAGCTGTGAGGGAATGTGCTGTGTTGCGTATCCATTTATAATGGCTTACATAATACACGACAGTGTTGTTTGCCATTTATTTGATGACTTCTGCGCCAACATCAGTCCTGACGGCATGGCGCGCACTTTGGGAGCCTTAAGATCTCACTGAAGGTCAGACAGGGTTCGTGCAGTTATATGCACTCGTGAAAACACTCATAGAGCACTTACCTGGGAACCTCATTGAGATACCTGCATGAAACTTGCCGCATTATGCTCCGGACATCAAGCCGCGTGTCTCCCCTGCGCTCTCTGCAGACAATACTGGCGTCTGAGTTTGCGCCTCAGCTTCGCTCGTTCGGGTTCTCCGTGCATGGCGGGCTCGACCTGGACGGCAACAAGTACCCGGACCTCGTGATCGGGGCCCACGACTCCGGCGCCGCCGTGTACCTCAGGTGAGCCAGGGTCCGGACCGCGCCCTCCTGGGGCGCCTCCGTTGACCGCGCGGGTAGAGCTGCCTCGTGATGTCCCAGGAAATCATATCCATACTGGTATATTTGGATGCGCCGGGTCCGTTGAGCCCCTGCAACGGGCGGTGTTGCCACGGACCACAGGGGCCGTGCCTGTGACATGCGAGGTCAGGCCCCGACATGTCAGGTCAGGCCCCGATAAACCCGACATCAAGTCAGGCCCATCATGTCAGGTCAGGCCCCACATGTCAGGTCAGGCCCCGATAGACCCGACATCAGGTCAGGCCCGTCATGTCAGGGGATCCCCCGACATGTCAGGTCATCCCCCGCCATGTCACGCCATCCCCCGACATTTCAGGTCAGGTTCCGATATGTCAGATTATTTTCTGACATGCCAGGTCATCCCCGATATGTCAGGTTACCCTCCGACATGTCAGATCAGGCCCTGCATGTTAGGCCATCCCCAAAATTTCAGGCCATCCCCGACATCTCAGGTCATCCCCGACATATTCAGGTCACCCGCCGACAAGTCAGGTCATCCACTGACATGTCAGGTCAGGCCCGACTTTGCGGCTTCTGACGGCGCGGTGGCGCGGCCGGCGCCCGCAGGTCACGGCCGGTCGTACACGTGCAGTCGTCGACGGAGTACCAGTCGGCCGGCTCCCAGCTGCTGGACCTGGAGGACGAGAGCCGTCGCTGCCGGCTGGAGGACGGCCGCCAGGGCGTCTGCATCCCCGTCCGCTTCTGCCTCAGCTACGACGGGGTGGGCGCCGATAAACGTGCCGGTGAGCTCACGGTGCCGTGAAGACGGCCACGCTTGAAGCCATGCCTTGCAGGTTACCTTCCCATTGGCACACCGCTATCCTTAACTGGATACAATCGTATTCAAAACAGTTCGGCTATTAGCATCTACAGTGAGAAATAAATCACATCATGTATTGAATGCATGCACTGTATTGGCATTCCATGACAGCGTATTGTATTTCGTTTGGGTCTGTTTGGTATTTATCTATTTTGTTTTGAAGACGGGACGAAGTGGCATAGGGCGATGCCAGTGATGGTACGATCTGCATCGCGTCACCAATTTGATAATGCATCACCGCGTGCGGCCAACACCCTGCGGCTCATCTCTTTGTCTGTTTTACAGAATTCGAGGTGGAATTTCGCCTGGACGCGCGCCGGCCCAAGTCTCCACGCATGTTCCTCCGTGACCGTCCGGGTGCGTCCAGCATGAACGTGACGGCTCGGGCGGCGAGGGGCGCCCAGTGGTGTCACGAGGTCGTCACATTTGTGGAGGTGAGACGACGGCTGACGGGTCACCCCCCTCCCCCGCACCACGGGGAAGGGAGAGGGCGGAGGACGAAACAACGTCGGCAACGATTCATTTTTATCACGGGTTGTTGTTGGTCGTATCGCCTTGTTCACAGTTTTCACTCTAAACATGACACGGGCTTGTGTCGTTGACTTGGCCACCACCATTGCCACCCTCACTGGTCGCCAGTAGCATCTAGTTCGAGAAGTAACCAATTCCCCTGACGTTTCTGTGACGATGCACCAATGTAGCCGTTGTCTTCGAGAACGCGTCTCTGGCTAACGTTGGGATTTCCAAGAGGCGCTTCAACTCGATGTCCACAGTCTCGCAAAGACAGTCTTGCCAGTGCACGATTGTGACTGTCGTCCTCGTTTTCAGGAGACAGTGCGGGACAAACTGTCGCCTCTGGTGACGGAGGTGCACTACAGTCTGGTGACGCGCCGGCCGGGCCGCCAGACGGGCGCGCTGTGGCCTGTGCTCAACCTGGACCAGCCGCCCTTGGCCAGCGACACCATCTCCATCCAGAAGAACTGCGGCGTGGACGGCGTGTGCGTCCCGGACCTACAGATGACAGCCAGACCGTGAGTTCTGGGATCTGCAGATGACGGCCAGGCCGTAAGTGCTGGGACCTACAGATGACAGCCAGACTGTAAGTGCGGAAGTATGCAGATGGTAGCCAGACCGTAAGTGCTGGGATCTGCAGATGACGGCCAGACCGTAAGTGCTGGGATCTACAGATGACAGCCAGGCCGTAAGTGCTAAGATTTGCAGATGACAGCCAGGCCGTGAGTTCTGGGATCTGTAGATGATGGCCAGACCGTAAGTGCTTGGATCTGCGGATATTTGTTCCGCTGACATTTCTCCTCCTCATTATCCCCTGCGTGTGAGATCACTGGATTTGAGCTTGGTTAACTACCGGGGACCTTGCTACACCGAATCATGCACGTTGATGGAGTTCACATTGCTAAGGCTGCGGTTACACCTAACGCCTTCAGTCTTATGTGCCCGTGTCGAGTCGTCATGTGCGCCGCTGCCAAGCACTGCCGTCTCTTTGTGACTGTTTCATGGCTAGCAAGGTAATCCAGTGTGGACAAAGATCGTCCGATGACAGGTGAGTGCCGCCCTGCCGGCTGCCACGCCGCCAACAGAAGTGAAAACCGACTCATATGAGAACTGCTGACGGCTGGGACTTATTCAATAGTTAAATACGGCCAGGCTTTCGCTGGCGATGCCCTTTGGAAGACGCCTGGCTCTGCGGTCGGAGGGAACTTATGAGGGGCGATGGGAACGTTCCAGCTGTGCTTGATGCTACATGCACGCTCAGCAAAGTTGACAATTGATGTCGGCTCAATCTGCTGTCCCTTAGACCAGTTCTTGTACACCGACAGTGTAAAGCATTGCTACTATATGAAGACCACGATATTCTGTCTGCCACAGACTACAGAGTGCCCAATTCGCTGAATGAGATCGGATACAGTTGCACTGTTGTCCTGTCATGCATTCCTGTCCCTAATAGCTTGTAATTTGACACTTTCTTTGGCATGCCTGATGGCAAACTGAAACGATATATTTCAATGCCCATTTATTTTTAAGCCAGGCTCGAGGCTGCAAAAGTTCCAGCAATGCATGACGGTGTCCACGATTGACAACCCCTACCTCCAGCAGCAATCACGCCACATACCTTCTCGGGTCCCGTGAGAGGCTCACTCTAGACGTCACCGTCTTCAACGGTCGCGAGGACGCCTTCGAGGCTCTCTTCTATCTGGATCTGCCCGAAGGTGAGCTCGTTCGACACTGGATGGGCCGTTCTGTAACATCTGTGGCACGCGGGGTCATCCCATTTGTTTTGCGTTATGGTGATGGTGCTGCTATGGCTTCAACCGCAGTTTCAGACGTGCTTGGTCACCCATCGCAGGTGAGCCGCTACATGCTTTTAGTGTATAGGGCTACTACACCGATAAATTAGAAACGTTATGCCATGGTACCACTCAAGAGATCTTGCTGCATTGGCGCTGTCAGGAGGTGTGGAAGGCCTGATGTTGGAGCGTGCCTAATCCTCATCTGACTACGGCCCCCAATATACGCGGGGTGGGCCACGTGGTGTCGCTCGAGGATGTGCAGCTTCACACACCCTCGAGCTTGTGGTGTCTGATTCGCACACCCTTGCCTATGGTGTCGGATTCCTACAGGTGTGGAGAGTGTACAACAGAGGCTTTACCTCTGGGGTCTGACTGCCGAGGGTGTGGAGCGTGTACTAAACAGACTTTACTGTGTCTAACGCCCGCAGGCGTGCAGCTTGCGCACCTTGTGTGTGGATAGTGTGTAAAGAGTCCGTAGTTGACCTGACTGTGGTGTCTGCTGTGCGCAGGCGTCGACTACGTGGTGACGGAGCGTCCAGTTGACCTGATGTGGTGGTCTACTGTGCGGCAGGCGCGACTACGTGGTGACGGAGGTGTCTAGTTTGACCTGACTGTGGTGTCTGCTATACGCAGGCGTGGACTACGTGGTGACGGAGCGTCCGGTTGACCTGACTGTGGTGTCTACTGTGCGCAGGCGTCGACTACGTGGTGACGGAGTGTCTAGTTGACCTGACTGTGGTGTCTGCTATATGCAGGCGTCGACTACGTGGTGACGGAGCGTCCGGTTGACCTGACTGTGGTGTCTACTGTGCGCAGGCGTCGACTACGTGGTGACGGAGTGTCTAGTTGACCTGACTGTGGTGTCTGCTGTGCGCAGGCGTGGACTACGTGGTGACTGAGCGTCTGGAGGACTCGGCCCCGCAGCCGCTGCTCTGCTCACTTCGGGAGCTCGGCCACGAGGTGCTGGTCTGTGACCTGGGCAACCCTCTGCCGGTCGGCTCCAAGGTAACGCCACACGCCGGCCGCGAGCCGCCGCACTCAGCGCGTGTCGTGTGTGTCTTGACATGGCTGTGCTCTGTTATGTTGGATCACCACATGGTCATAGAACCGGTCTCTTGCGCGGATTCCTCATTGGCTGCGGTGACCGTGACCTGGAGGCCACAGACAGGAACATAAAAGACATTTTCGTTGAGAACGAGTGCTTGGTTGTTTGTAACACTGGCATATATAACTGCAATACGTTGCGTAAATGACTGACGTTCCGTGGCACGGAGGCCCTTAATACAACGTTTGAATTCACAGAGTTTTACTTTAGCTTTGGTTGGATAACAGTGCCAGGTTCAAGTTGCGTTCCGCAGCGTCCGTGCTGCCACCTAAAGCCGTTTTGTCCAACGCATGTAATCACGTCTCTCTTCTGTTTAGCTCCATGTAAGCCACTCACTGGCCCGCGCTGTCCGCCAGGTGCACTTCCAGGTGCATCTAATGCCCGAGAGCACATCAGAGGAGCGACAGCGTCACTACCGCTTCACCCTGACGGTGAACAGCACCAACGCCGAGGCCGCCAGCACGGTCAGCGACAACCAGCTGTCGCTGACAGCTGCCGATCCACATCCGCACCGAGCTCGCCATCTCAGGGTAGTGGAAGGTCACCGCCGCCACCGAGCTCGCCATGTCAGGGTCAGTGGCAGGCCACCACCGCCACCGCGCTCGTCATCTCAGGGTCAGTGGCAGGTCGCCGCCGCCACCGAGCTCGTCATCTCAGGGTCAGTGGAAGGTCACCGCCGCCACCGAGCTCGCCATCTCAGGGTCAGTGGCAGGTCACCGCCGCCACCGAGCTCGCCATGTCAGGGTCAGTGGCAGGTCACCGCCGCCACCGCCCTCGTCATCTCAGGGTCAGTGGAAGGTCACCGCCGCCACCGCGCTCGTCATCTCAGGGTCAGTGGCAGGTCGTCGCCGCCACCGAGCTCGCCATGTCAGAGTCAGTGGCAGGTCACCGCCGCCCACGAGCCTGCTCGTCCTCGCAGCCGGTCAGAGACCCGTCCGTTTATCAATCCCACGGTTGGTGGCATGCTCTCGCGGTCCGATGTAAATGCACACTGGGAATGGTGAGCCACAGGTGTTCACGTGCATGCGGAGCTCTCCATGTGCTGATCAGTGGCTGGTCCTCGCTGCCCCATGTGCTCTCCAGACTCTCCGAGAGATGTGCAAAGTCGATTTACGTGGGCACGAACCCTGCCGTCTTCAGTATGCGTCCAACTCGTGCAGAACCGTTTGGACTTTCTATGTGATCACTTGTAAGTTCTGTGTGACCTGTATAGCCCGAAACGATGTCATTGATTACCGTTGGTTGTAAAACCCGCATTAGTCTCGTCTTTTTGTGGCAAAACAAGCACCAGAATCAGCCAGGTAGCCAGAATTTTCCTCAAGGGAAAGGGGTAGCGGACCAAATTTTCTCCAATCTCTCGGGCATTTGAGACGGATTGCCTGCGAAATAACCGAGTACGTAGTTACCTCTTGACTCAGGGAGGGGGGCGGACCATAGTCGCTTGGGCTGCCCCTTCCCCTTGGCTACTTTTCTGATAGATAGAGGAGTTCGCAGATCAAAACAAATTTTGAAAAGAAGTGATGACGGATGCGACATTTCTGCCATTATACACCAGCGCGGCGTTTTCACCAGCAAGTAATTGAAACGTCGGCGTCTGAGTTCTTACAGAGCCATGAAACACTCTGAACAGACCCTGCCTGCACGCGGTGTGATTTATGTGAAGCCACGAGGGTCTGTGCCAACCAGTTTTTAAGGAATAACAAAAGAAAAACAAAAACGAGTCTCATGACATAGATTCTACTCATCTTAGTCTTGTTTTGGACGGTTGTTGAGGGCCGAACGACACAGTTTCTACGTAAGGTAAGCAGATTTCATGCCTTCAGAAGGTACTAACCCAATGGAGTATTAGGAACAGTAGTGGGTATATATGTCCGCAGCACCTGTTGGCGGAGCGCGAGATTGATTGTTTGGAAGAGCAGATAAGCCTGCTCTTAGCTCTGGAAAAGATATGAACGGTGATGGCCCTTGCATACGAAGCGCTAAAAAACCAAAGGCAGTGTCTCTGGCGGTACATCCCGTTCATGGCGTTCGC
>NW_023596461.1:10199372-10202884 GCF_011947565.3 Pollicipes pollicipes
TCTTGTAAACCAAGACGCATGAATCCAGAGAATGGGCGCCTTTGTGCAGACACTGCCACCAAGAATTTGTCAAAAATAACAAATCACCTGGGCTCCTGCATGCTAACATTAACAATGATTGGCAATGCGGCATGCATTACATCGTACACGTGCATCGTAACATTGGCATGGTGTCATCGTACCGACATAGTGTACTAGCGTGATGCACACCCGATTCAAGGTTATACGTCAAGGGTTGCGCGAAACGAACGGCTAAGCCGGAAGGTTACGATGACCCACACTGCATATTATTTTAAAAATTACTCAGCACGCACTAATTAGTCATCAGGAATCATGTGCTCATGATAAGTGATTTTCTGATATAATAATTGGTGTGGCTCTTCGCCAAGGCCCTGGAACTACGTTCCTCGCAACCCTCCGACATAGCCGCCTGTTTCGGCAGCCCTCAGCGTAGAGCTGTGGATCATGGTGTTACGATGTGGGAACTCAGATCATTTGTCCTTTTATAACCTTTTTTAGTGTTCTTGTTTCGGCAGACTGGGACTATTTTCTTGCTTCACTTGTCTTGGTTTTCAAATGTACTTCTACCTAACCTTGCTCGACCGTTCACTCGTGGTCATAGGCACAACTTGAAACGCCAAGTACTGTCAACGTAACTAGTGCTTAATGCTTATCATGTCTATGGCATCGCTTAACCAAAGCCTTCTGACATGTTGAGGTTCGATGACTGGGTATTAGGGCTCTGAACTCATAACGTCAAAAAGCAGAGGCTGAATGCCTTTCTTGCCTACATCAGAAATGTGCTGCCATCAATTCAAATCGGCAGAGCCTTTTCTAGTTGTCCAACCAGAACACGCCCGCTGTTCATCTGTTGAACTACGCTGCCATTCTAAGAAATCGATGAATTCCCCGTATCTCGAGTAGGCCAAGGACGTGCTCTGTGCACCGCACGCTAGGTTAAGGACTGTGCTCTATGCATCGCACGCCTAGGTCAGCGCTGTTAGACGTTCTGGCCATGACCACGGTCAGGAGTGGCTTGATAACGTGAAACGTGGCTTGATAACTTGCCCTTAACCGTTTTCAAACGATACGAAAACCAGTGCACAACAGTTCTTGCATCCTTTGGTTGTCTTCCAAGTCAAAACGCCCTGCGCACGGCGAGGAGTCGACGGTACGAATAATTTCTCCGGGCAGCTTTCTCTGAGCTTCTGCACCTCTGGATATTAAGGTAGAGTGATGTTGCCAGTCACTGTCAAGACCAAGTCGTTTCGTGCACATGCAATACTTAGGTATGAGAAGCAAGGTCGTTTCGTATAAATGCAATACACGGGTATCAAGCAAGATATCAGAAGCAAGTACACTTATTCCTTCCGCACATCGTAAAGCCTTACCCGCTACTGATGACTACCCGGTGCGAAGCGCGGCGAAGAACTGTTGTCAGCCAACGCGCCACCAGCACATTCCAATCCGCTGAGGTGAGAGAGGGAGGAAGGAGGGGAGGGAGAGGGGGAGAGAGAGCAATTTGTCCTGTGGCTTCTTGTCCACGGGAACCATTTTTACCAGCCTGTCAGTCAGTGACATCTGACTGTGCAGCATCGTATACATCGCATGCAGTCAAGCAAATACGAGAGTCTGGGCTATATATTACTTTAACAGCGTGACAGAATTAGCATGGCACATTTCCTACACATGGCAGTTCGACTGACGCAGAAGATATCTGCATGCTCATTGCGGAAGATCAACTCCTCCCACCAGGGACAGAACGGCCAACAGGCGTTCTCATTCTCAGACATTATGACATTGCGACCTCAGAGCTTAACAAACATTCCAAAGCGAGCCATCGGAGCCACGTGTGTTCTCGCCAGCCGTCAGCATCTGAGCTCTTCTACGTTCTGTGACCTGGTGTCGGACCATAAGCTCTAGTGCACCCACTCGTTATATGACGACGTAATCGGTCAGCCTATGCTGCAAAACCGGCCCTGTAGAAATGGGAATGGAGGGCCATCGATACTGGGCACATCTTTCCACCGGCTATAATCCACGACCTTGCGGGCCTCGTAATTTAACAACTGGTATCATAAAATGTTCTGGGAGGAATTGTGTCGGCGGTAAAATAGACGATAACGGTCTAACAATGATCCACGTGACGTATGTATCATGATCGTAACGCTTACACAAACCCTCGGTAAACCAGAAGCAACGCAAGTATTAATCGAAGACACAAATTCTGAGCTTATATGCAGAACTTCATCCGCCACGTCATCGCAGAAGCACTCCTCGCAAAAACGCTGCCGATGTTTCCGATCTGGAGCGAAGTGAGTGGATCCATCACAAGTGGCATCCACACAAACTTACTAAACTCTGCAGGAGTGGTACGTCATTGCGAACATTCCCCACTAGAACGCCATCGCAATCATAAAGTTAAAACTGGCAATCGTCTAAGCAAGGACCAGTTGCAACAGCTTGACTAGATCATTCTGGCTTTCCTTCGTGCAACATGTTAAAAGATCACTGCTCTATCACACCTATGCACGTCCTTAAGACCGCAGAATAGGGACGCAAGGCCCACAGAGACCACGTGCGCTGCGCTCCTGCGGCGTCCGCGGTGGGCCATCGGCGCCGGGCGGCCGCTGGAGCCTCGGGCGCCACCGGCCTGGCCGTCCGGTGTCCATACATCACCTGGCTGGGGCTCGCCCGCTCTCGGGGACCCGGCCTGCCCACCCCACCGCCGACGGAAGTCTTTGCTCCCATCCACTCCCCGAATGCTTCCGCCGGTCAGCCACGCGTCACCACGCCGATGTGACGTCACATCTGGTCACCACGCCGATATGACGTCATATCTGGTCGTCGATGGTAGATGCATCACTCTTGTTCTGTGATGTGACGGTGGTGCCACCCGTGGCCGCCGGCGAAATCAGTCACAACGCCTCGTCGCCAGGTTGCGCGTACGGCACGTTGTGGAAGCCGTAGTACGTAGAGCGGCCGTTGGTGCCACCACGGTCGACCCCGTTGCTTCCCCCGTTGCCATGGCTGCTCCTGCCGCCGTTCGCGTGACCCTTGCCGCCGCCGTTAGGCGACGCGGCGTTGGGGCGTCTTCGCCGCTTGAAGAAGCCCAACTGAAACATACAACGCCGGCGGGGTTTTGACGTGCTCTGATTGTGTGTTTTGTTATAGCCTAACAAGCAATGCTCCGCTCACGTACAAGTGACCGGAGATGTTCGACTTCACCACTCAGAGCACCTTAATTTGGTGAACATATCATGCATGTGTATATCTCAAATTAAGAACGATTAACGATGAACATAAAAGACAAATTTGCTTGCCGACATAAAGATGAATTAAAACATCTTGTAAACATAAAATACGTAAAATAGCCAAACTCTACCAGCATGTTTGAGCAGTTAGAGTTTAGCCAAACACGCTTCTCATAAACCTACAAGCACCCATTGTACATGAAGCATCTGAAACAGCTGGTATGCTCGGTGGCAGTAGTCAGCCTTTTACTGATCGTT
>NW_023596461.1:10203884-10248884 GCF_011947565.3 Pollicipes pollicipes
CTAGCTGGATGCTCAAGGCCTTTCAGCCAGTCATCGCCATTTTGGCCGACCACAATCCCAGCCCCTCGCCAAACAGTCCTTTTGGGTTCTTATGGGCCCCTCGAACGCTTGGAGGCTTTCTGGACTCGTAGAAGTTATTTTGAACGCTCAAGGCTCCATCTCAGCTCACAGTTGTTATGGCTACTAAGGGCCCATTGAGTTACTCACGACGTTTTCTGGTTTCTGAGGGGTCGCTCTGGCTACTGAAGAGCCCTTTGGTCATTGAGATACCTTCTGGATTCTCAGGAGTCTTACATGCCGTTCAGGGCCCCTTCAGGCTCTCAGAGTCCTGAATATCCCTCCTGACCCTTTGTACGCTATCTCCCATTTTAGCCGCGAAGGACGTGTTACCGCTGAAGGGCCCTTTGGACACTCAGGGCACCTTAGTTGCTTTCAAAACATAGGACAGTGTTATAATTACTGGCCCTGCCGGTATGCAAAGCAATCCCTGCCCTCTTATACATGACCCTCTGTAGAATGTAAATGAGATTTAATGTGAAGCCACGTTGAGTTGTCCTGGGAGTTTTAGTCTACTTTGCCCCGGACTTAAATACATGATTAGTATAGACAGGTGCCGTGAATCGTCCAGGAGTGCCCGAGTAAGGTCAGATAGGATCTGAATTGCTATGAACCCTGTTAAAAAGACTTATACACGAATTGGACGGCCCAATTCTAGACTGAATGGTCTGGCCGAATTTTTTGCTGTGCGGAATGGTGCTGCTAATAACCAGATTGCTATTCAAATTTCCGGGATCCTTCGGTGCGTAAATGATGCAAAGGTCAAGACAGGAATTTGTGCGTGGCTTTGGTTAGGGAGATCAGGAAATACGCGCCCATTTAAGCTATTGCTTAAACGGTAAAAGACGCTTGAATTCCCCCCCCCCCAAAAAAAAACCCAGAAGAAATCGCACTCAAAATCAGTCATGAGGTTCAAGTTCATCGAACCCAGTCAGCCGTACGCCAAAATAAATCATGAGAGACAGTTTGGACCTAATACATGACAGAGTTAGAGTTAGCTGGGCCGGCAATATCTGCGCTGTGTCAAATTGCTGGGAGCACATATTTTCAGATCACTATTCAAACAGCAACAAATGCTTAAGCTTGGTCCAAAATTGTGCGCGCCTTTGTTTTGTCAAGTGTGCAGCAGGATTCCAACTACACCCTCGCCTGCAACTAGTTTTTCAAGCAGAGCTGTGTTTGTTTTGAAACATGGCGATAAAAGGGGCAATCCCAAAATAAAGTGGCTCCAGGCCGCGTGTTCTAATTTGAGGGTGGGCCTTTTATCTGAACCAGGCCATTGGTTCCGGGGGCCAGGATCCTTTGACGCCAGCTCGTTCTTTGCTTTTTGAGATTGGTCTCTGCTTGCTCTTACATTGCCAAGTCACCGATCCACATCCAGTGACGCTTAAGCCATTTCAATAGTGCACCCCGATTTCCAAATTTACGTGCTCGGCCTGGTTCCAGCACACTTAAGATCACGTAACGCTACCGCGATAATGCAGTTTGTCTGTTGATCATCCGGAATCGGGTGCTCTTTGCGAACTTGCTCTTTGCGAACTTGCGTTGTGTCGAAAGTGGAATATTCACTGACCGATGTAAGGGTCTCGTAAACGACCGTGTCTTTAAGTATTTATGGAGCCGGCGGTTGTTAAGTTGGTGCCAACTTCAGGGATATGCAACCATTGTTAAGGGAGCCGCAGGACGTTAAATTTACAGACGAGTTTGAGTACTATGGGATAATTATGTAAGCTGCAACATCAGTCACGTACGTTCTTCAATTGATGGTGGAGCTGGGCTTATTACGGCTATTCGAACTTATCGTATTCGAGAAGAAGAAGCTCCTGCGATAGTTTTTTAGCTTAAGCGGCTTGGTCTACGGACGCATTTTTATACTTTCCCTTGCGTGCAAAAAAAAAATCGATTCCAAAAGGGGCTTCAGCTTTTAAGCATCTTCAACAATTGAGGCCTTCTTGCGCTTTTCTCCGGCTATACGATTATGAATGCAAACACTGTCTTTATAATCCGCTAGCGCGTGCTCGTATTCCAATGGACCCTGATAAGGGTCACACTTTGTTGAATTGCTGCAGCAAAAAGAAATATGGGAAGGATGGGCATCAAATGAGTCATGACAGGCTCATCGAATCCAACGCAATTTTTTGCGAATTTGAATTTAAACAAAAGCGGTGCTTGGGAGGCCCAACCCGTTGTAGGTATTTTAACGACAGCGACCATTTTGTAACGTCGATTTACCGGGATCAGACGTGGTACAAGCAAGCACCAGCACGTTTGCTGCTGAAGGTGTGGGCCTGGACTCTGTAGGGTTAATTATGATGGCAATGCATACAAAATGGGTAACCACATCTTTGACACTGAATCACAAACGAAAATGGATATAATTTGGGTGGTAGCGAGCTGTAAATGGAGTTCAAATGTCATCAGTGATGGATTATTCACTTCTGTCATCACATTCCAGTTCCACCTAAACGACATTTTGCTATGCTAATCACTACCCAGTACATTACGTCTGTCTAATGCGGCTTTTCCTCGCATATATCAGCATTTGATTGCCCTGGGCTGTTTGGCTAAAGCCTGGCTGTTTCAGTCCTCCGCCGAGACAGCCAACAATGTGTCTTCATGAAACCCCCGGCACGAACGTCCCGCCAGCGTTGGGTGGTTTCGCCACCATCCCCAGCGAAGAGAGAGAGCAGGTAAACCTCTGCTGGTCCGACATCCGTGTCGCGAGGCAAAAATCCTTCCGGTTTTTAAAAATTTGATCTGAATCCTTTGAATGGATGGATTTCTGAGATCAGCACTCAGGCTAAGCAGTGCTTAATGTATGAGCCCCGACCCCCACCACCCGACCACGCAATGCCAGGCAACGGCAGAATTCAGTGGCGGAAGCTTAACGTGCCGCAATGCTCGGCACGGTCCGTCCTGCCCTCTGACGTCAACTGACCTCTAGCGCGACCGCTGCCACCGGCCGCAGGCCATACCCGTCAAGGGCAAATAGCGAGCGCCCTAAAGCAACTCGAACCCACCGCGCAACGGGTGGGTGGATCGGAAGACAGGCGCTCCAACCAACTGAGCCACCGGGACGGACTAGCCCATAAGTGGTCAGCAACTAACGCCTGGCTATGCTCTGCTGTCTCCTTGCGGATAATCAGTCAGGCCAACCTGAATGAGTTCAAATCATTGTGCTTTCTCTGTCTCTGCACAGCCTTCCGTGAGTCCGCAGATTAAAGCCGGCTCGAGTCAAATGTCATGCCTACCATTTACTTTCATGAAGCAAGGTGAAGTCATCGGAAGTCATCGCATGGCATACCATGACTTTGGACTTAGATGATCGCTTGCAGGACATACCATCCGAATGTACGTTGACGATACTGGGGAATCGCAGCGTACCAGTTCACCATGCTTTCAGCTGGAAGCAGCCTTTAGAATTAACTGCTCAATTTTCACAGACATCAGCTGTGTTCTGCTTTGGTCTTCGCCTGGCGTCAAGTGGAGTTCAAATGACATTTTTAAGGGTCACGCTGGTACATGAATTTAGCCACAAAACTACTTGAGATATCTTCAAACGCTACAGGCAATCTACCACGTCACACCGAGCGCCCAGAATGCGTCACGGAGTGCTCATCCTCTCCAACTGTCCACAATCTCACCGTGGGACCGAGTTGCGATCTCCTTTATCAAAAGGAGATCGCAGCTCGTTGGTCTGGCCTGGCAGCAGCTTGCAAATTTCAGGTCAAATGGAAAATGATTTCAAACCCTGTCGGTCTAATTTAATAAGTAAGTTATGCGGTTCGGGGGGTACCTAATCAAATCGAGATTTCAGCCAACTCTAACTTCCACCAACAACTCGATGGTATGATGACAAAGGTCATCAGGCTTTGATTCTTCGCCAGGTCACCATGAACCATGAACCATGCCCTTCACGAGGTCATCATGCACATGACCTCTCATCGAGGTTGTCACGGATGTTGCATCTCATCAAGACATAAATGACACTTCACCAGGTACTCAGAGATATGACAATTCGCTGGGCATGGCAGGGGCGCGGCGCTTTATCAAGTCTGACGAAACCCGCTTCACCGGGTTAAAAGCGCTTCACCGGATTATCAGCAGCATCATGCTTCATCTGGGTGCACAAGGACGTAATGCTTCACTAAGTCATCACCGGCACAGGCACATCCCTAAGTCCGCAGCAAAATGGCGATTGGCCAGGTCAGCAGAAACGTCTCTGCGCTACCAAACCGGTGGGAAAAGTCAGTTTTAGTGAAGGTTGGTAGGGACACAGGCCGCTTTATCATGCCAGCATTGAACACCGTTAACTTTAGTCTCAGATTCTAATAAAATGCAATCAAGTGCAAAATTCACAATGTTTTGGCAACACACCATCTTCTGGTGACTTTAAGTTTTGATATTTATATTTGATGTTGAACCATGCAAGATAATCAGAGCCAAACATGAATCCTATACCGGGACGCTTATGAGTATGCTCCTTGTGAATGTTTATTTTGCTTTTGTTTTCACGAAGGGCCTTTAACAGGGTGGTCCATCGTACGCTTACAATCATTTTGGCACATAATGATTGATCGATTGATTGACACTTTGACACATGATTTCACAATCCTTACCCTTTGACGCACGATGAACAGCAGAACACTCGTGTACACTGAACATGACGAGCAGATGGCAACACAGAAACATTGTTAACCATGGCAAATGAACATGCAAGAGCAGTCAAGTACATACAAGTGCAATGCTGGACCTATAAGGTTACGAGGACATACAAGAGCAATCAAGGGCATGCAAATGCAGTGCACTGAAGCCCACATGGGCCAAGTGGTGATTGATGCTTTTGCTTAATGCCGCGCGGCGCTGATCATAAAGCCTTTCAACGACCGGAAGAATATACTCTCCTATGTAGATGGCCGGGCGCAGAGTGCATGTGACATAATACGCTATATTGCTGTGAAGGAAGGACTTCAAAGTCCAGATACACATGGGACGCATCTGCCGTTTCTGATGGGGCACGTTGGCATCCGCAGGCCGGCACGCGCCTGTGGATGTTTTAGCAAGCCTGGATTGATCCGGGCCATCCATCATGCACTGCATACCAACACTTGCCGCGGGTTTCCCGACCTTTCGTTATAACTAACATACCGTGAATTTTGCGGCTTATTGTATTCACTAAGAATTGGAACTGAAGCCAGCGGTGTACCGTCTGCTGTAGTGGCACAAGCGGGGGGAGGGGGTGCACAGATAACACATGTCCGCCCTTAGATCCCGGGGGCAGGAAGGGCCCTCGGGACCGACGATTAAAAGCCCAATGTAAGGGCTCGAAGGGTCCGAAAGTCGGGCCGGAGAGCATATTAGAAAATATTTCGGGTCGGGTTCTCCATTGCCAGTCAGAAAGCCCTTTGCGTCTGTTGGGGCCGCTAAGTCCTATGAGCTCTCTATGCTGGCCAAACACCACCAGTACTGAACAGTCGGCTCTGTGTCGGTCTGGGTCTGAGAGCCTGTTCCCGAAACAGGGACGACACCCGGGCCCGCGGTTTATTGGTCGGGGCCCCTGAGTCGACGAGGAGCCCCCTGCAGTCAGCCAGGGGCCCACAGTGACTAACAAGGGGTCTTGTGTTGGCGAGAGTCCCCGAGTCGACCAGGGGCAGTGTTTGAGGAGACCCCGGAGAGGAACCCTATCGGAACGCTTAAAGCCCCGAAGGGATAGCTGTAGGTCATATCAAGGATCCCTGCCCGCAGGCTCGTAACATCAAATGTCAGTCACACGGCCTCTTGCACCGATTGAAGAACCCCTGGGTTAATGTTGGCGTCTACTTCGGCCTAGAGACCACCAACATCGAACACTTAGCTTCGTGTCGGCCTAAGCCTTAGGGCCATCTCCCCAGCAGGAACAAGGCCGTGGCCCGCGATCGATCTGAGCCTGTGCCAGTCGACCTTGACCTTGGCGAGCCAAGAGCCGCGCGTCGGCTGAATCACGCTCGTGACCCGGCTCGGCAGGGTGTGGGGTGACTCATGGGATCGTCACGTGCCTCGCAGTCATGCCATCAGGCTTCAGGCTGTCCCGCCCGTCCCGTCACCGGTCGGCCAACCGCGCGGCGCACGTGCTGCGACCAAGAACGGTGTTAACTGCAATCAAGGGACTGTGGTGGGACTGTCCCCCGGCGACCACCGGCCCGGCCGTCCGCAACCGACCCGCTGGGAACTGGAACTGGAGGCATGCAGCTGACCGACTGGAGCCTAGCAATTCTGCACGGTCCGCGGTGTAGCTTGGGTCTGTTCGATCACACCGGACAGCTGTGGGGCCGTCCGTCCAAAGACAATTTCCGAGGACGTGAGACCATAAGCGGATCCGGGGGGGGGAGGGGGAGCACGGAGCCTTGGCCCCCCAAAAACTCTGAGAGTATGTTTTGGCCCCCTCAAAACATTACCAGAACTTCATAAAAGTTTCGTCTACTTACCGTCTGTTTTAACTGATGTATCAAACATTTCTTTCCGTTTCGGAAAAAAACTTCATGAAGAAAAGTTGGCAGCGATTTGAATATAAAAACAAAACGCATGTTGACGCGACTTAGTCATACTCGGCTTATGTTACGAGCCTTGTAAACATGTATACTGTACATAAAAGATTCAAAAGCATTTCGGTGCTTGAATGGTGTCCCCTACTAGGTACCCGCGAGAGGCACCATGCACTGGACCTCGGATCCCACACCAGCCAGCTGGCGACGAACGGTTGCCCCCCCCCCCCCCCCAACTCCAGGCTAGATCTGCCCCTGCGTGAGATGTTCACAAAAGACATTTGACAACTGTGTCTGATATCCGTTTTTGAGGCCAATGCTTTGTCAGCAATTTGGCTATTGCTGGGCAAAATTGCTCAGCTGCATCTGCGTTGTCTGCGCTGCAGAGAGCGGCGCCGCGTTCAGTCTCTGACATTGAGCGGCCACAACTTTTTCAAGACTGGTCGAAATAAGTGACAAGATATTCCATCTTGATCTGGTAGCAGTGACGTAACCAGGGCTTGAATGACTGATCTGGACACGATAGAATGCACAGCTTGCTCACCGCACATGAGCCTGGGACATATGTTTGGAATCTACTGCGCTAGTTCATTAGCCAGCTGGCTGTACCTCCACCACGTGACTGTGGAAAAGTAGCTGCTCTTTTCCGAATACCATACCTTTTAACAAACAAAAGTCATTAGCCTGCCGTTGTCACTACTGCAAAACACGCGTACTCACAAAATACGACAAACGCATTGTCCACAGACAGAACTTGCATGACTACTTTGCTTTCCTATCGTTCGTTAAAACGATTACGACGATTTCGGCACAAAACCAGCAGTTATTCGAACCGATCAGCGTGGCACAAAACCATGGAACACAATCTGGATGGTGCAAGCTTTTGCATATCTAGTCCCGAATCATTTTGATCAGCAGCAGTACAAACCTATCACGGGCTAACCCAATAAGCAGAAAATTATAACCACATTGCCTCACATCTAGCTACGCTGTTGCATTTAGCTTCACTCACATCTACTCCAATTTTTCGAACAATCCTGATTTAACTGTAGTTATGGACGCCTGGTAGCGAAAGACACCCATTTCGCGCTTCCTCAATTCAAATAAATCAGCGTTCGTCCGAAATCAAGTATGACGAAGAAAAAAGCAGCCATGAAAATTATAACATCCAGACCCGGTGGTCTGCACCACCTGGTGTGATTGAATATAAGCTCGACTTCGCCATCGTCCGCCGCCAGATGTCCGGGCTATGTCTACTGCGATCAACATACCAGTTGTCAAGGTGATGACATTTCAGGCTGCAACACCACAGTTCCCATTCACGATAAGAATTGAGGTTTTTTTCCAAGACGCAATATGCTGTATCTAAACCCCTGCGTGTACATGATAGACGTTTATGTATAATTCAATAACTTAACTTTCACTTTGATAATATCATATATTTGACGAATAGTCGTAAGTAGAATGACTGATTCTGCATAAATTCTCTATGAGCTCGACCGTGTCACGAGGAGGTAGGTAAGATGAATCGAGAGAAACCAAAAGAGAACAGCGAGCGCATATTACGCAGTCGTGGTCAACAACAAATGCTACAAACAACACTAGAAGTCCTGCTGACCAAGTCTGCAAATGTATATATATATATATATATATATATATATATATATATATATATATATATATATATATCCCCGCTTCCCCCTTTGGTCCCGAAGGTCCAGAAACCGATAAACTGGCTTCATTTATCTATAAAGCCATCTACAAGGACCAAATATCTCTTAAGCTAATGGCCCCCGCCTTGAGGGCTTCGCGAGACCCGAGACAGATGACGGCCCCTGAAGTTGGAATGGGCCTCCGGAACTTATTAGAAGACTTCACTGGTAAGTTCAGTAAGCTCATTGGTCCCCAGGTGAAATTGGTAAAGCGTTTGATTGGCTCCAAATTTCAGGAAAATTATGGGCATGGATACTGTTATAGGCAGGATCCTTACAAAAAAATCCCGATCCCGAGTATTCTTCAAGAAATGCTGCACACAGTGGTGTTTCTTGCGTTTTACTTAACCTATAATTAGCTTCATTCACACTATTTTGTGATTATCATCACATAACAGTGAAGCATGGTTGTACACTTTCCTGAAGTCATTCCATAATTTGGAAAACATATCGGAAACTTTAAAGTGATAGGCAACGGCTGGTTAGAGCTGATGTAAAACTGTCATTTTTCGCCAGCAAGGCCATTTGGATTCTAGAAATCCTGCTTGGGAGCTCCTTGCAGTTTTAAGATCCCTGTCACAAGGGTCATTCTTGGACTTATAAGGTCCATGTAAAGAGGGACCTTGCAGTTCTGAGGGTCTCCTAATTTAAGGGGTTTCTGGGACCTCCGAAATCGGCCGTAGAATGTCACCTTTGGACCTTTGGACCTCCAGAAGCCCTGCCAAAGATCACGTTAGATCTTTAAGACATGTTCCAAGAGGCCCAATGACCTTCACAAGGTCTCTGACAACCTTTTCTTGAGGGCCATTGCCCCCTTCCACCAAAAAAAGAAAATCAAAGGTCACATAGTAGCATGCTATATGTCAAGCTACCCTGCAAAGATAAGTTTCGTGTGAAAAGAAACCATACGTAGCAGCCTGGGACGTAAAAAAACACCTTCCGAGATGAATTTTCGAGGTCATATCTGAGGCGTTCGACCACAAAACTGTAATGAAACAGTGTTTTGAATATACCCGGGTACTTTGTGACAGGGTATTCTCGCTACAGGGACCTAATGCTCGCATGCGAGAATCCACGCAATTCTGCGGATCTTGTCAAGGAGAATTCTATGAAAACCAAGGTTGATATTACGGCTGCCGCATTCAGATTTCATATGACATCCTCGTCCGATTTTGCTCAGATGCTTAAAAGAACGCTGAGCGTAAGCACTCTCCGAGACGAACGGCTTGCTTCGCAGAGGACTTATGCATAGCCCTCTGAAACGGAGCATGGCGGCGCTATGCAAAGCGCGGTGTCACGTGCAAAGTGTCGTTGAGGTTCTACGACTGCGGTGTTTGCGTACTTTTTACGGCTGCAGCAGTGCCCCAACAATTAGTGGGCATCCGTTGCTCTCTAACGGTTTCAATGAGGCTAATGGAAAGTATTTGGAAACGGAGGTCCAAAAACATGCTGTAAAGGTGGGATGGGGGGAGGAGGAGGGCAGAATCTGCCCACTCCTCGCATGTAACAGGATTGGGTGAAGAATCCCAGACAAAGGAGTGAAAATAGCGGCACCCACTCTAGGAGTGTCACCGGCCGGGCGGCGCCGCTACCCGCCGCCGCCCGTCACCGGCGCTGTTTTGCCGGCGGTGTTCTTGCTCGGTTGCCCCGCTGACCCGGCGCCTGTAAAAATAGATGTCGAACGACCTGGGTCGCGGGCCGCCTCAGTGTGCGGCGCCAACACGGAGCCAGCACGGTCGTGTCGGCGCCGTGCCGCCGGCAGTCCAGTGGCGCTCGGCCACCCCTGAGGCCAGCCCCCCGCCTGGCGCGAGCGAGCACGGTCGGGCCTAGGCCGAGGCTGGGCTTCGCACTGAGGTGGTTCGCCTGAGGAGGTCTGAGGAAGTGCAGTGTGCAGTGCAACTTCCACCTTGTGGCTTTTGCCGTGCGCTGCAGCACAGCACAGCGTAGACTAGGGCATTGGACAAAGCCAAGCCTCAGAGGCCCTGACAGCGGGGCCTCAGGGCTCAGGGGGCTTCTGGAGGCCGGACGCAGCGTCATGGCGGCAGCCCCTGCGAAGCACGTGGACGCTGTACTCGACGGGGACGGCGCCGGTGTCGACGGAACGCGGGACGAACTGGACTGTGACGTGTGTGGTGAACTGAACCCCGCCCTCAGGCCCGACGGAAAGCCTCGGTTTAGGTGAGAGACATTCGGATGGTGCAGTAGCCCACAGGGGCTATTGGTGGCACATCGTTAAAAGATGACAACTATGCATCGCCACCGTACGCAGAGATTAATACGCGCCCTGGCGTCCACTGTGCAGTATCAACACACCAACGTATCGAGTTTTTTCTGCTTCCCTGGCGGAGGTTTCCTTTGTAGCTGCAGGCACATGTTGACTTTAAAAAGCTTACAATAAATATATCACAGCTATGAAAAAGAATTGCAGCAGCGCAGCATCATCATTGCGTTGAAGGGCAAGGAGAAATTAAACTGATAGAAAATGTTACGTCTTCTGGACTTTTCCGTGTAATATTAAGATAAAAAATATGCATAGTACTCAGAGGAGAAAATACGTTCTGCTTTCAGCGGAGAAAATACGTTATGCTTTCAAAGCAGATAACACCCAGTTGAAAAACAGATGTTGCAATGTCACGAGATTCGTGAATCCAACCGTATTATTCAACTATTTACTCCGGTCGCTTTTGGTCCAGATTCCTAAACGGGCCCCAGATGATGTTGCCAGACTGGAAGAGCGGCGTTACCATTGTGTGCACAGCAGGGAAGAATACATTTGTCTGTGTTGGCGAAGGAGCGTCTCACCATCGCCAGCACCTGGAAAGCCTTTGAGACTGCTACTGCCATCTGCCGGCGGAACTTGAATTGACTGTGTACGGTACCCAAATCCTTCTCCTGGTTCACCTCTTCGATTAACACTCCATTTGGGGAGTAATTCGGCCAGGGAATTACTGTCAAAAATGCGCATCACCCAGCAATTCGATTAAAGGGCAAGATCCGCTTATTGGACCATTCCACAACGGCATACAGGTCTGCCTGGATGGACCAATGCGGCAGCAATCCAAGTGCATTCAAATAAAGCTTGATGCCGTCAGTGAACAGCCTAAGAGCCTAAATGCCGCTCGTGCTTGCTCAGGGATGCATTGACAAAAATGGTGAACAAAGTTGGCCGAAGAGCGGACCGCTGATGGATTCCGCCACCCAGCGGACTTGAAACCATGGATCACCGCCCCTTGGCTTCGACCATCGAGAAAAGCTTTGATCCATCACAACAGTTTATCCCTACCCCATACACTACGTATAAAGTTTGAGAAGAGACCGTTAATATGACACTGATTCGAAAGCCTTGATGAAGTCAAGGTACGCCACGTCTACTGAGCCCTGCCCTCTACTGCCGAGGTCCATTCTGTCATCACCTCCAGAATGTGAGTGGAGCTGGACCGCTTTGGTAAAAAATCCCCGCGGATCCACGTCTACAGAGCTCAGATTCTGTCATGTGGTGCGACAACCTGTCACTACTAAGCGATTCTGCATTTTTATTGGACTACAGTAAGGCTTACAGGTCTGTGGCTTGTATAGTTTTGTATGTTTCTTTCCGTGTAAATTGTGATCAATTCACGTATTTTTTATCCAGAGGGGAGCCCTACAGCATCGAGAAGTTTGCGGAACAGCAAACTGAGAGGTACCAAAAATACACTTGCTCCTTAGCGCAGTGCTCCAGGGTGGATGAAATCTGGACCAGGTGAGCTAGTTGACTTCAGCACAGACAAGTTCTGAGCCGCATCACGATGGGAAACTCCAGCATTTTCAAGGGATGGGCCTTCATAACAGAACACCTTCGGGAGCGGATGTGAACTTCCTGTGATGAACTTGCTTGCCAAAAAAAAATCGGCTCAGCCGATTTTCTTCTCTAGGTTACCAAAAGTTAGTCTACCCTCCAAACCACATGATCTCTGACTCTACACCTGTTGTGTAGCGTATAACTTGCTTATCACCAAAAGGCCTTTTACTTGTACTCCTTTTCTAATGCTGCGTGCCTTGTTTAGCTCTTGCGAAGCCTTCTGGTCTTGTCAGCTGTCTCAAGCCATTCCTACATTGAACAAATCTTGCATGATCCAAAATGTCCAGAGGCTGAGTAAAGGACGATGACATGAGGTTTTGCTTTTATTTGGTCACCCGTGCCTCTCGTTCAAGGTCCAAATTCTTCCTTGGATTTGAATTTTTAACGAAGATTTCTTAAACAGCATTTTGCATTTTGCATTTGAAGTAGTCATGGGCCTCTTCAAGACCCACCTCTTCCATATGGCTCCTAAGGAGCTTCATATCACTAATCAAACCTTATTGATTTGTCAGAAGTAGGTTCAGTGTGTTAGTTGCCTCACCCGCTCTGTAGCGGGTTCGCTGACAGATGTGCCGGCAGAGAAAGCAATGTTGTGCTGTCTCCACAAAAGGAGCGAGATTATTGGTGCTCTGTAGCTACTGAAGATCAATTTTCCCAGTCAGTTTGGAGGTAGCACTATTCTCCTGCCAGCAAGTGAGAGCACTGCTCTCTGTAAGCTTCCTGTAGAATCTGCTCCAGTTGCTGCTCACTTTCTTGTGGGCACTGGCTGAAGAGCTTCGACGGGTACAACCAATCCACACTGTGTTCTTCCTGTCAACGATTATCTTGAGCCATGCTTGTTCAATCAATGTGCATGTCATCATTAATTTCTTCACTAAGTGCAGATGGTCTGTAACAGGAACACTTTCCTTCATGAACCCCCTTGCCCTTAATTACGAGGTGAGTGGACAACATGTCAAAGCTTATTTAATGTGTTAAAACTTGGAATGAAAACCCGGCAATACACAGCTGACTTGGAACAAACGTCAAATTTTGTGCTCTAGGGATGATCTCTGCAAGGAAAACCGAGTCTGGTTAACATTAGGGGTGTGCATACTTAAGTCATCCATTTTGTTTATAAACTGATCAGTATTTGTTTATAATGCCTGTTATGCCACGTAGCCACGCCTCTGCTGCATTTTGCTAAATATATCCCAGCTAACGTGAAAATGATGGGCATATCACCACAGCTTGGACAATAGTAAACTTATAAGCCTGAAATCGATATATTTACTGGCCCATATATATCATGTAATACCACTGTAGCGGCACGAGGTCAAAGCTTAGTCGTGTGGGCCACCAATAGGTGGCGCCAACGAGTGCGTTGTGTGTGGCATTGTGCGTCGGGTGAGAACTGTGTGCGTCCACATAGCTTCGCTGTTCTATTAATGTTAGGTAATGATATTAGTGATATGCCTACCACAGAACGGTTGACAGTATGACCATTGTTTGGCCGCTATTGGCATATTGACTGCCGGATCTAGGGAGATGTTTGCTACTGTCAAGTGTGGTATTCGAACCGAGCCGTATCGCTAATATACTATTTGTGCAGCCTGACAGCGCAATGTTCTTTGCTCTTCGTGATCTGTCCCTCTCTGGACGCACTTCCCTGTCTGTCAGTCCGGGCCGGCATCACCTCGATGCCGGCACCGAAGTTTCAAACCGGACCAGCACGACCAACGCAGCAATGCTAGTCCCGGCCACTCGGCCGCAACCAGCCGGTTGCCAGTCCGAGTCCTGAGGTACGAGTGATTACGCTTGTGTCGCACCGCACGGGGGCTCGGGTTGTTAACTGAGGAAAACAATGAGCAACTGCTGCCACATTTTCTTTTGTCGCCGAATACAGTGACGTGCGCGACACCACCATTCTCCGTACCTATAAACAACCTTTGCATATTATCATTGCCGACATACATGATGCGAATGGCCGGGAAAGAAACTAACCGCGAGCACTGTGTTCGATACTCAAACTCCCAAATGCCAGGTGCTTTTGCAGCTCTGCTCATTCCATTGGCCCAGCGTCATCGGTGCACGCGTAGTTTTGGCATTCGCGCACTTGATGCATTGCCTGCATTTATTGCGCCATTAGAAGATCTCGACAATCAGTTCGTGTTGACAGCCAAGCGCTCAGACCCCTTCCGTATCCTCCTGGATACGCCCTGGCGGTAAACACGCAACACATACCATCGAATATAATCGGTCGGAACGCAGTATTACAACGGCCTTCATTTAACAGTAGCGTCCATGGTCAAAGAACGTCGATCAGCATGTCAGGCACGTTCGACTTTGACGGTCATAACAGTGCGAATGGCGGGATATTCGTAGTCGGCCCTGGCCAATGCAGGAAATCGAATTTCGACAGGCTGTGTGAGGCTTATGTATAAAAAGAAGTTGTTGATACTCAGGTGCTTCCGTTTCCGAATACAGCCTGCAAAACAAACACGGGACAATTACGGCCGGCCTCCACATAGTCCAATTTTTGACCATTTTTGTGCTATCGTGATAGCGTGATCCACAGCGGGTAATTACTGAAGGTTTTCCGTCGCTCTCTGGCACTGTCCATGAAGGTACAGTCAGAACCCGAGAGTGGTGCTACAGGCGGTCCAGTCCAAGTCATTTAGGGATAGCCCATCACCTTGTGATCATTCGGAAATCATCGGTCGCACAGGTCAACAACTGCGTGCCTCATTCCCACGCTCTCACTTGTTCTGCTCGCTTGGCCTTGACCTGCTATTCGTGTTGAGCTTGTGCAAGTCATGGGAGTATTTGCAAGGCCCTGGGACATCCCCTTTGCTGGCGATCTTACGCTGAAGTGCAATGTAACTCGCAAAACAGCTTGTTTTCTCCGGCACTGTGGTCCTTGACGCAAATGCAGTTTGCCTTTTTCGGAAAGTGAGGGGCTATGAAAACACCTGGTCATTAACAAAAATGAAAATAACGAGCATGCACCGTGTTTCACATTAACATGGCATAACCTACCATGTTTGATAGCGCATTAAGAAGAAAAAACAACTGAAAATGGTTTTCGTCGCTCCGCCACGCTGCCATGTTGAACAGATGTGAGCCTGGCAGGGTTGAAGGCTCGCACGGAACGTTATTTACGTGCGATGCGTGTCTGACGGGCATCTGCCCATGTCACACTTGGACACTCACCCCCGCTGCACTCAGCAGGACATGCGATCTCATCCGTCTAGTCCCGTCAGGTCACACTAGACAGTCTTTTAGAGAATGAGTGATCAAAGGGCTTTGGCTGTATGTTTCAATATATAATGTGCAGGGTATTTTTGTGTGGACGAATAACCTCGGTTTATCGCTTGCAACATCCTTGGATGCGTGCATTTTTAAGACGATTCAAGCAGACAGTCAACCCTTAGGCATGATCGACATTGTGACGAGTAAGCCGCCTTGGATTTCTGTTCGACACTCACAGGTATTTGATTCACATCACGCATTTTATGGTGACGACACCGGCTATTGACCCAGGTCCGACGCGCATCTCAGGCCTGCAAACAAATACCGTGCGAACAGACCACGATAATAACTTGTGGGCTTCGAAGTCTCAACCGAGTTTCTATCTGGCCAATCGGGAGAGAGCCAGTGGCTGTTACGTCACATCGTAGCTCACAGTAAAACACACGCCGTTTCCCGCAAAGATCACGCATTGTTTGAGTTCTAAATATCCTGGTGATAGCGTTTGGTCATACGCTTCAACGCTTGTTTTTGCTGTGGCTAATATACATTAAATTTATGCTTGTCCCAAGCCTAGCCCTTCGAAAAAAATGCTAGAATACAAGACAGAGCAATCCTACCCCAAGAAGGCAACACACAAATCTGTACAAAGGCCTCAGGGGCGCCATTGCAGCCTAGCATTGGACCAAGCACTTCTTTATGGGTCATGGGCTTCTGTGCTGATAGCTAGCAGCGGAACACAGTCAGACACAGTTGGTATTGGTCGAGGTAAGAAGTATTATGCTGGGCACGTACCTTGATTGCTTATCAGATACCGTAAATAACGTGAATTTGTTCTGCATCAAAGTACAGTTCAGGGAATTTCACCACAATGGCCTCAACAGGTTAAGTACCCTGTGCGCACAGCGTAGTGCGCACCGGACGTAACGACCTAACCAAAATTACCGGAAACGACCTTGAAATTAGCATCTGGGCACCAACTTCCCTTAGCCGCGGTCCGTGGTCCTCCGTGATCCGGGGAAAGATGCTGGACTGGTTCCCCAGCGGCACTGGGTACGGGTCCCAGAGCGGGCACGTGGTTTAGTCCAGCTGAAACGGAAAGGTCAGCTGACAACCGGCCAAAGAGGGTCAGCCCACGTCGGGGCGGCCGTTTTGTAGCATCGAGCGGTACGTATCACCCTCCCCATCCTGCCTGGTGAAAACGGTGGAGACAGACTCATCCATTGAACCGAACGAAGCGATGTGGGTGGTGGATTCAGGGCATGCGCAGTATGCTGTGCTTAGCAGCTGTTATGAACCCAAAAGCCTTCCTGTACGAACCATCCGGAATTGATTTATTTAAAAAGCAAATCCTCAGTCCTCCATAACCTTCAGAAGTTCCCAGCTCGTCCACCGTTCGCTGGCAATGGACGTTCAATCATTCACTGCTTGTCCGAGTTCGACTAAATGTTCTGCTTTGCGGCCAGACCACAGCGGCGTCACTGCAGGGGCCCCTCATCCCCCCCCAAAAAAAACGCCCCTCGGCAAAAGTTTCTGCCATGGAACACCAATGGAATTCCTTGTTTGACACTTAAAACATATCGAAGGCTGTTTAGAACCGTAAGAAAAAACTTGCACATTTTAAATTACATGCTTCTGAAGGTATTCGATCCACATTTTCGTCCGCAGTAATCATATTACACGTTTTTCATCTCCTGCAAAAATAGGTGCCTTTTATAACTCCACTGACGGGTAGCAGGCTCAATCGTGACTTATGTTAGCCGTGGATTCGATGAAAGGAAAATTTTCTCCGTCACTTTTTCTTCGAATCACTGATATTTTCTCTGCAAAGTCGTTCGTAACCGTGGATCCGCGGAAGCCGTTTTGGTGATTGTTTCACTGACAGTCGTTGAGATTCCACGACACCCTCAGGCCACCTTCCGTACTACGTCGGCCTCTCCCGGCTGGCAGCCTGATTGCTTGCGAATTACCTTGAGTGACCTGTCTCGGCGCGGACCTGCGCGTCATCCTCGCTGGGATAGCAGCCGCTCCGGCGCCGCCGCCACCCTGACCCGCCTCCACGCCCTCTGACCGACGCGGCGGCTGCGCGGGACGCCGGAGCGCTTGGCATGCGCCGAGCGCCAGAGTCGCAGCCCGCAGCCGGTCGTCTCACGCGCCGAGTCAGCCGGCACCGGCCGCACGGTCACGGCCGCCGGCTCACCTGCCGGAAGGAGGGGCTCGCGGCGCGCCTCACCTCTGACCCGACCTCGGGGCGCCACTTTCGCCGCCATTGGTAGAGTCCGACGCCGCTGCAGCTGCAGCGCAGTGGTATCGCCGGTGGCGGAGCAGACGCCGTCGGCCCTCCCCAGCGAGCGCGGTCGTCAGCGCTCCCTGTCCAGGGTCATAGTGTGATGTGCGTGGCGTAGTGTGCCGCCGCTCGGACGCCTCTGTGCTGCTCGGACACAGTGCCGACGCGCGCGCTGACCCGAGATGTCGCCGCCGGCTCGCCCCAGCAGCGGGATGTCGCTGTCAGTGGCGTTCGCGGAGCACCTGGCGCTCAGGTGGGCACATCAGCACCCCGCCACCACATCAGCACCCTGACACCGCATCAACACCCCGCCACCACATCAGGACCCTGACACCACATCAGCACCCTGCCACCACATCAGCACCCCGCCACCACATCAGCACCCTGCCACCACATCAGCACCCTGCCACCACATCAGCACCCTGCCACCGTATCAGCACCCTGACACCGCATCAGCACCCTGCCACCACATCAGCACCCTGCCACCACATCAGCACCCGCCACCATATCAGCACCCTGCCACCACATCAACACCCTGCCGCCACTACACTACTTTGTATTCAAATCCATGCGACCATGTGTGGAAAGCAACATTTTGTAGACACCTCACAGCACTAGAATCAACAGGTATGCAATGCAAAGTATTTCGTGGAACTCTGGAGGAAATGACAAAACGTTCCACGAACGCGCTACAAAAGTATGCTTATCACTGAGCTCAGTCCTCTCAGTTATCCGATTTACGCAAGCTGCGATAAATGACGCGTTTTCTGCTCTGACCCTACTATCCTCGTTTATCGTAGTGCTCATCATCACCAGTGAAATTTTCCATCCGTGGCCTGATAGACCCCAGTTGACGCGGTTGGAGGTAACTTTATCTTCTTCCGCCGTACATTCACCCATATATATATATATATATATATATATATATATATATATATATATATATATACACACACACATATATATATATATATATATATATATATATATATATATATATATATATGCAAGTGTTGTTAAAGACCTTGGCGTAGGAACATTTGATAAGTTTGTTCTGTCCTTGCTCGGGTTTTCTAATTGAAAAACTCGAACAATTATCGCAGTTTATGTCAAAACCCGAAGAACTGTCGGTGTCTTTCTTGTTGCTTTTGTTTATTGTCAGTCTCTGCAGCTTGAACGTCACTTAAACAGCTGATTGAAAAACGTGCCCTCGAAGTGTTGCGCAGCTGCAAGTGAGTATGAGTGATGCATCTTAACGAATTAAATATATGTACCACACCGCTCTATTACCGTCGCATAACACGTGCAAGTAAAGGCGAAGATTGGATGACATCGGGAACGGCGAGGTCTGCACCGCTTACGACCAACGTCCCCTCCGTGTTCCAGGAGAACCCGCTCGCTGAACGCGCCCAGCCCCATCCGGCAGTTACCATAGCGTCCGCTCTGTGTTCCAGGAGAACCCGCTCGCTGAACGCGCCCAGCCCCATCCAGCAGTTACGATAGCGTCCCCTCTGTGTTCCAGGAGAACCCGCTGGCCGAACGCGCCCAGCCCTATCCAGCAGTTACGACAGCGTCCCCTCTGTGTTTCAGGAGAACCCGCTCGCTGAACGCACCCAGCCCCATCCAGCAGTTCGGACCATGTGGGCGCATCATGAAAAACTCGGCCATGGTCATGTGAGTGTTACCTGGCGTCGGAGCGCGGCCGTTTCGTTGTGCGTGCGGTCGTGTGAACGATCAGCCCCCTGAGATTAAGCTTTCTGTCGTTAGTCTGGTATACAGCCACAATGATTCGCTGCTATTTGGCAACTTCTAGAGCTGGAGGGTAGGCCCGCAAAAGGCCAAAAGGATCAAGACGGGGAGGGGGGGGGGGGGCTAAACAGTGAAACGTGACGCAACCCACCCCTCAGAATAAGCGAACAAACTGGCCGTTCCCCGGATTTCGCCCACTTCTCAAAGTTGAGGGGGCTAAAGCCCAAGCTGAGACGGGAGGGGGGGGGGGGGTGTATGATATCCAGCCTCCCCTCATCTGAATAGGAAACTTAACCCCTGCTCTAGATAATACTTTCAGTCAAAACAGCCCGTTACAGGTGAAAACACAGTGGATGTCGATGCGAACCAATGAAGCTCGCATTGCCGTCATGCACCACGGTATGACCACAAAAAATCAACCAACTGTGTCAAGTATTTCGACGATTATTTGTACGTTATGCTTCTCATAGCACTTGGAAAAGAACTCTTCGGTAACTGCAATAAATACAGCGGAAGCGGTAGATGGATTTGTACCTCGAATGGTTTCCCACCGGTTACAAAAAATATCGAGTATCGTGGCTTCGGCCACCGCTGGGCAACAATGAGACATCGGGGCAAGTGAATGTCGCCAATACGCAATCGATAAGGCCGTGGCACCTTTGATGACGTCATTGGCTCGCATTGTAGATAAGCCCGGTGCAGAGGCGTGCGTCATCGAATTGTTTCGGTGGATGTGTGCCTTGTAAGCACCACCATTTGCCACCGTCAGGCGTAACATTGTATCGTTATTGACATCCCAGGCTCGCTGGATGCACTTTGTGGAATTATGCCCGCGAAAAAGGTGCCGCCGTCTCCCTACTTTGTATCTGTGACGAGACGTTGCACGTAAGCGTCGTAACATGGCTCTTTTTCGTGAAGGCTACGGTCGTTTCAAATTGTCCCCGTCGGCAGCATTAGCTGACTTGAATTGCTTGCTTGATGAACTAGCGAAGTCCAATAGAGAACAGATATGATTAAATGGACATGCACAATAATTAAAAGACATGCACATCTCAAAAATTCTTATAAACGGGCAGTTATTCAAAATTATGTTTAAAGCATGAACTTTAACGGCGTGCAGGCGCTGAGGCCTTACGTTTCTAGAGTGATAGCTTCCCGACAGGGGATCTCATGGACGAGTCCAAAATTGCGCTTTAATGTCGAAACCGTTCTCTATAACGTTTGAGCCGGCGCAGTAACTATACTTGGAACGTTTTATGTTGATGGAATAACAGCAATGCGGTGCGATGGGGCAGGGTAAATTTGTCAAATGCAACTTAACATGGCTGTGACCTGGTACATGGCTGTGACCAAATGCAACCTCGTTTGATTGCTGGTGACAGCTCTGCTCGTTGGCGCCTCAGTGTTAGGCTCACTCCGTTTGGCTCTTAAATATTTCTCAGGTCGCTGGAAAACGTAAATAAATGTGACTGAATCCCTTATAGTCCCACCGGTAGTGTTTTAAAGCATTGAATTATGTGGGAACGAGCAGGGGCGTACGGACATAACCCCAGGGGTACGTGCCTATTCCTCACCAAACTTATGGCATGTGCGAATATGTAGATGACTAAATAATGACAGTTGAAAATTACTGGTGGGCACGCTAAGATGACAGATCGGGAACATGCGGTTTCATCAACTGTTACTTATTTAATGGATACCAATGACTTAACGACCCGCAAAAAATAGCACGCGACTGTGACGCACTAAGTTCGTTTTTCAGTTCGAATCTTTTAAGCTGCACCCCTCCCCTTTGGTAAAATTATGCGTACACGCTTAAAAAGGCATGCTGAGGAGATATTTTGAGAGAATGACATGTATGTGTGCGACGCAATGTTGCGCGGTATAAGTATACAGCGGAACAAAAACCCCATTGAACACATCGACACGGTCCGCCGCCATACCAGCGCCTCGCAGCTGAGCGGTGGCCGTAATGGCGACGGCGTTATTGACCTGGTATCGTACATGCACGAAGTGCCGGCCACCACATGAGTCAGCGTCGGCCGGGTCCCAGTGCGCGCGCCTCAGGTGCGGCCACGCGTCGTCCGTCGGTGCATCGAGTTCGTGACCTCAGTTCAGCCCGCCCGTGCCGCCCCAGCGCACGGCTCCGACGGCGGGGGTGCGTGTGGGACCCATCAGCGGCGCGTGTGGGACCCATCAGCGGCGAGGGTGGGACCCACCAGCGGCGAGGCGCGGTGACTGCCTGGTGATGAGAGTGGTGGCCGGGCCGGAGCTCTGCACGACCGGCGCCGCCTCGGACTGTCGTCGACAGTGCGCCGCCTCGGAGTGTCGCCGACAGTGCGCCACCTCGGAGTGTCGCCGACAGTGCGCCGCCTCGGACTGTCGCCGACAGCTCGCCGCCTGGGATGTCGAGTTCTGGAGGTAACCACCGCTGCTGGCCCGGGCTCGGGACTATGCCGGCAGACGCTCAGCAGAGGCCCTTGCTCAGCAGAGGCCCACGAGGTCCGAGGCAGGCTGTCGCCAGCCTCGCGTTGGCAGCCCATGGGATTTACACCGATGGGACCATCGATGTCAAAGACAGCTATTCAGTTGGACAACAGTTCTTCAGCCCGCACGGTTGTCCAGTAGCACGAACATTTCTCGTTCATAAGACAGCTCCCTAGTCGCACGACAGCCGCCCAGTCATAAGACAGCTACCCAATCATGTCGCAATTCTCCAGCCACATGACAGCTCCTCGGTCACACAGCAGTTCATGGCACTAAGATTTTCCTCAGCCACATGACAATTCCACAGTCACGTGGAAGCTCCATCACTGTGTTGCAGGTCCCAGCCACAGGACATTTCTACGGTCACACGGAGGCTCCCTAGGTACGTGACAGTACCCTGCCACATGACAGTTCCACAGTCAAATGGAAGTTCCTCAGCTACGTTACAATTCCCCAGTCACATGACAGTTCCCCGGTCAAAAGGCAACTCCTAACCGCCTCTGTGGTTACCTCCCCACTTCGCAGTCATGCATACAGTGTCCCAGCCACAAGGTGGTCCTTCAGGCACATGACAGTTACGTAGGCTTAGGCCCGCTAAAGACTGAAACTCAAATGACGACGCTCTTGTATTCGATTCTTATAATTAAGGAAAGAGTGTTCCAAAATTCTTATGACCCATGGGAGGCTGTTAAAAGATTCAATTTTGAAGGCAGTTTAGGTCCTAAATGAACACCAAACAAATGAGTGCACCCATTTTCTTTGGCAGATTGTAGACCGACCCTGCCTTTGTTGTGCACATGCGCACAACACGAACAAGACGAATCTGCCCCGGGTAGCTTGGAAGAAATCCGAAGAAGAACGGAAGGAGCCGCAGTGGAGGTGGGCCCCCACACAAGATTGGGATCTGTCAGGGCCCTTCCTGGCAGTGTGAGCAGTCTCTTCTATGCGGGCATAAAACAATGCAGTGTCGGGCCACCCATCCCATCTTCAGGCAAGAAGGCTTTAACAAAGCGACAGAGGACAGACCGCAACATAACAAACGCAAAACACAGGGTCGAAATCATCGTAGGGTAGAAAACCGGCTTGGTCATCTTATCTTGCAACCACGTATTTCCTCTACAAGTGCGACAAGTGACTTCATGGATGTGAGCCATTTCGATGTCATTGCGGAAAGGCCTTTCCGAGTGTCCAACTATCAAGGATGTTGGTTTGCTCGCAATCACGGGGGTGGGTTGTGCGGTAGCACGTCATGTTGGTGGACTTATAAATCCAGTGGCACTTTGGTGAACTTGGAGCAGCGTGCCACGTCGGCGGCCTGATGATAGGATTCCCTGAACAGTGCATTGTCGACGTTTTCCGCGAACCGCGCGTGATAACGCGTGCGAACATCAGCCGGGTCAATACGACGATGACTCATGTTTACCCCCTCCCCCCGCCGGTGAATGGGCCGTCCCAGCCAGCACAGAGATAGCCGGTGTGAGCCGGCCCACTTCCCACCAGCCGTGCACATGGTGCGGCCTTCGCACCCTGATGCAAAATAGCTGCAGTGGCGGAGCATAGGAAGTAACTTAAAGCTGAGGCTCAGCCGACGCCTCTGATCTGTTTCGCTGCTCGTGCAGATTTTGAATCAGCATTGGCATCAGCATAAACGTTCTCTTAAGGATTGTGCAGGCACTGACCATGTGCTAATGCGGAGGGTAGAGCGTCCGGGCCTTCGACCATCTGTCGATGAATACGGAGCAGCAAATCTTGGATTCGTTCGTAGGCCCATCCGGGTGCTAGGTCTTCGGCACAAACTACATGCACACTACATCGTGAACGCTAGCTTTGCCGCTGCTCCTGATAGGTACGATCTGTGCAGCCTTAATGCGGACACGCACGCTCGCACTCCTCGCGCATACAGACCGGTGCTTGATTCCGAGCTCTGACGGAAGCAACTTTGGAATCATTCGAAATCAACTCTGGAATCAGGCCGATGTTTGCTGAATCAGAGTGTTACTGACTCCTCGAGAATTTAGCTTATTTGAGTTTGATCAGGTAGAATGGTATTACCTGCGGAATGCATACATCTTCACTCAAATCCAAGAAATGACTGGTTTCATATCTTGAGAGCCTCTGAGTCATATGAGTTATTCTCAAACCGTTGTCAGTTTAATTAAGCTCCCTGAATCGATCCCGGAATTGAACCACATTTCCTCGGATCGCACCCATAGACATCCCAGGATTATATTGCGCGGATGGGAATCCATTCGGGGAGTTGTGACCCTGAGCCGGTGTCGATCCCAGTGAAGCGGCGTAAAGCGTGGAGCTGCCCAGATCTGCACGGATCTGAGTGGATCTGCACGGGTCTGGGCGGATCTGCACGGGTCTGGGGATCTGCACGGATCTGGGCGGATCTGCACGGGTCTGGGGATCTGCACGGATCTGGGCGAGGTGTACTGAAGCTTTCTCGGTTTTGGCGTGTGTAGCAGCTGCCCCCTCCCTTACACCTGTGCGGATTCATGGTAGCAGACGACATTGACGTCATGTCCAGGCACACCGCGAGCGAAAACAACGGCGGCATGCACATGAAAAATGCATGAGCGGCCTTGAGCCGGTACGGGCAGCCCTGACGACCGGGGGTCGCACCAAACACTTAACACCACCACACAGTGCTGATAACGCTTTTTTCCTTGCTGCTGTTATGCCATTCTCTGCGCCGTGCCAGGTGACCTCATTGTGTGCGTTCATTACGCCGACGGTCAGCGGCCGCAGCGGTACAGCGGCCACTCATCCTGTGTTTTACTCATCAGGCATTGCTGAATGTTGCCATCGTTAGTATGACCGTGATAACAAACGTGCCAACTGTGGCGTATGAGTAAGGAATATGTACACGCACATGTGGGCCCCTTTGACGCTGGTGTTTTTAGTCAGAGACTTGATTTTGTACCAAATATGAAATTTATGCCTGTCTGCTAGATAGCTGATAAACAGAAGCGAAGCTCATGGAATGCTGTCAGGTCCGTCAAGATAGCCGGGAAATTATACTGGGATAAACACATCAATATGTTTTACAAAATAAGGCCTGCGTATTGCTACGCTGACGAATTATAAAGTGCCGAAAACGTGAAACAACAAATGAATAGAGGATGACTAAAAACGTATCTTTGTAGTAAAACTTACCGTCTGCTGTGATTGACCTGGATACAAACGATAGGTTTCATTTCTATTTATCGTATTTTTCGTACATTTCAGATTTGGTACCAAATTTGGTTTCTGTGTATTGTTACTGCTAGTGTAAAAAGAGCTTTGAAGAATTTACTGTCGTATTTTTCTTCTTCTTTTGACATGTCATTAGCAGGACGAAGTAGGGTATTTAAATGACACCATTCGCCCAGTGGTCGGATGTCATGTCTTCGGTGGTCTCCCTGTCAGTTCTCCATGTTGCTTAGCAACAAAGCACGCGTGCTTTATTGATCAGTCGCGCGATCGTCGTGGCGTTTGGTCAGTCATAGATGCGTCGGTTATGCTGGTTTTTTTTTGGGGGGGGGGGGGGGCGAGGACCCGACAGCCTAACAGCCCCCTGAACCTGTGTTTCTGAACGGATTTGGTCACTTCATGTTGACAAACGGAAAGTTCCATCCGTGTATTGTCTCACTAAATAGCCTTTTATTTCAGGGGCATGGTAGTCATGCCCATCAAATGCAACTCCAAAGTGTAAGCTTTGTGTGACATTCAATCTTTCCCCTATTTATTTTGGTAATATTCCAGCAAAGATACTGGAAGACCAAGCCAAGTCAACTTGGGGGCCCAAGTCAACATTAAGGGGTTGAGAGCAAGGCCCTCACAAAGTAATTCATGACAGTGTAGGTCACCAGCTACCATTAATACAATACCACTCATTAAAATGCCCGGGACGGTTTCCATTAACTGCCCGAAGAAATTCTCAATATCCTTCAACAACTGAATGTCCTGTCTTGTAACCTCGTGAATTTTGACTGAAACTGGAAAGGTGCGTAGCTCCAGACCAAGAATAATGGCAATATCAGCAAAACCAACCTAAGAATACGAAAACCGCCTTACTTTTTCCACATTAGCCGGAGAATAAAAATCGCCAGCAAATACCTGTCGTACCATAAATGGCGGCATACCAAGTTGGAATGTCTCAGATGCACATCAGTCAAACAATTAACTACCGTTTTACTGCATTTACTATAATCTGTCACTTGTTTCGTGTTAATCTGCGTAATATGACACCGGCTTGCTTACGCATGCAGCGATGGCAGCAATCACAAGACTGTCAGCCATCCATCATTCCCACCAGCTTACCCTCCTGGTTGGCCCTTACGGGAAAGATTTTCTTGAAAGCTCTGCTGTGCAGGGAGACCTCACACTCCTGTCCACTTAGACTGTTTTCCTGATCGCGGGTCGCGGCACCCAACGACCCTCTCGACACCCTGCTGCCGGCTCTGTTAGCCGACTGCCTCGCGGTGCGTCAGGAGCTCTGAGACGGCCGTCTCCGATCTGATCCAGAGCGGGCCTGGTCTGACGACGCCCATGCTCGGATCAAGTCGGGCACGCCCTCGAGCGCTGGCCGGTCCCGGTCCGGGAGCGGCCCGCCGCCCGACGAGGAGCCCTGGAGAGAGCCGGCGCAGCGCCCCGCCTGGCCGCCGCTCTGCGCCTGTCTCCGCCTGCCGCGCCGCCTGACGCCCGCTAGTCGCTGGTCACTCCGCCAATCGGTGCATCCCGCGCCCGCGCCTGCGCCTGCGCCTGCGCCTGCCCTGGGCCCGCCGCCTGCCCAGGGCCCGCCGCCTGCAAATGCGTTTGTCACGCGAGTTTTGGCCGAGCGGTCGCCGCCGGTCAGCACCTCGTCGCAAGAGGGGAGAGCCTCCCTGGCGCCGGTCCGTGTGCCCCGCCCTCCGCGGCACCGGCTCGTCCAGGAGCGACCCTTGGAGCAGCGCATGCGGCTGCCCTGGCTGCCGCCAGAAGAACAGCTGAGTCACGGGTGACGTGCGCGTGACACGCTTAGCACACCTCTTCCGGCACAGGTCGTGTCTGAACCGGCAGCAGTCTTGCAGCACGCGTAATTGTCGCCACTGCCGTGGTCTGCCGATATCGTCTTCCATTAAAGCAACGGCCAAGTGGCTTTCCCTGTAGCATGTCCTTGCAGCGTGCTGCGCGAATAACTGTATTGTTTCGCAATGCAAGCCCTTGTATACGATATTGTGCTGATGGCATTCTCTCTTGAATGAAATGTAAGGAAGTTGCCTCGCTTTTGAAAGTCAGCACTCTATGTAAAACATTTCGTGCAATTTTGACTTGTTCAATGCCGTCCTTTGATTTCTACGCTTGCGGTTGGCGTGGCGTGAACATTACGCACATGTACCGTCACGCACGCTGAGCTATGCGGCACAGCCTACCTGCGCGGTCGTGCGATGTTGATCGAGCGATGGCATGCATTAGACTGTGGACATGCACGCAGCCCTGCGGCGCAGCACTTGTGCCGGCCACTACCTACCTAGGATTGCTTTCCAAAGGTCAATATACTCCTGATATATTGCTCTGTACGTTACAGAATGGCGTAAGCCGGTGGTTACACTAATTTCGCGATGGGAGGAGGCGCAGCCCAAATATCTTCACTGAAAACTGAGCTCAGCACCGCGCAGGCGCGCAAAATTTCTTGCTTAGCGTAAAGCAAGGTCATTTTCTCTCAGTTTTCTTGCTTCTACGCGTCTGAATTAAGTTTTTAACCGTTACCACACAGCCACGTGCATATTGATAGATGTCAACAAATGTGCCAAGGGGAGGGCAACATGCTTCCGGGATACTATTTGTGCACTCCCCTGGCATAGTCGGTGAGACGCCTTTCACCGCGTGGGATGAGCGGGGTAATGACAAACGTAAGTGCATCATCTTGTAGATGAAAGGCAAAACGTTAGGGGATAAAGGAGGTTGCCTGTGAAAATCCGTGAAGAAGTGCTATCACTCCACTAAAATGTCCCCCTTTCAGAAGGTTGGCATCGAGAAATACACTCATATCCTGCGTTCGCCCTTAGGCACGGATGTCGATTCGCTTTCTTTTGGAGGATCACTGGCCCCCAACGTCCAATCTTATCCCCCACGATGAGCTCCCCCAACCTTCTGTAGGCTAACTGGAGGCAGGACATTAGAGATGGTACCTTAAGAAATTATGTCAACTTTAAAGAAGGTTTTTACTGATTGTTTCACAGGTAAAAAAACGAAGAAAGTGCGATTTGCGATGTCGTGGCCAGTCAAGTGCAGCTGACCGAGCTAAATACATTTAAAGCTCCACGTCGTACCTTGCTTACTTGAGCGTTCTTCTGCTTTCCTTACATCTTGTGTGTTTTTATTTACACGTTAATTATATGTTGTTAACTTTGACCTTTTTTTGCTATTTCCTGAATGTTTTGGCGTTATTCAGCGATATTTCAGTTTCCACAGACAGCAGCAAGTCGCATTATTATGGCATGACTCCTCATCGGAGGTTGAGAACAAACCAGTCAAATGTTACTACCTAACAACGTCACGAAGTTGTTAGCCGTCTACGCTGAGAAGCCTTGAAATTGTCCGGCCTTCATCGGAATAATTTTCATATTGTTCTCTGAACAGATAAAGAGCGTCGGCAACATGCAAATAAGGATTCTACTTTTACTTGTCTGGTTTCACCACCACATGCCATAACGGTTCGCGGTACTGTGAACGCTCATGCAATGTTCTGGTAAATATGTACAAAGTGCGCCCGGGAAACATACCCCTGGCCTATCTTCTAAACTATGAATTGACATTCTGAGACGTGTGAAGGTACTTCCTCCAGAGACGGCACGTTTTTTCCCGCCCGCTGGCCACCTTCTAGTGTTAGCCGCGGGCCGACGCCGCGCTGCTTACGGGGACTGCAACGCCGGATGGTGGGGTTCGTTCGAAGACCCGCAAGAGCGTATAGTCGGCTGTTCTGTAATTTTTCTACTGCCCAGTTCTCAACAAAGGTTGAACACTACCGGACAAGCATGGGTTAGTAGTTTAAATGCAACGTTATGATCCCATTTCGATTTTCTATATACGTTCACTATCTTCTGCGTTCGAGACTGTTATGAACTTTTTCCAATACTCAATTCTGAACAAAGGTTGTGCATTCCCAGATAAACATGGGTTGACCACTTTAATGTAACGTTATGACCTCATTTCGATCTACAATTTACGTTCACAAAGCTCTGTACAACCCAGAAAAATTCCGGGGCAGTACCTGAGTGCTATCGGCTTAGAAAAAAATTAACCCTTGCAAAATAGATGGCCGTGGGGCTCATTCCATGCAATTATTAAGCGCCGGGTGCCTGCAGTTTTGACTTCAAATCCGAACAGTCGCATTTTTCGGTGCCCTCCAGTAAAAACAAGTACATAGTAAAGCAAAGCAAAGAAAATTAGGTTTGTGATAGCCAGTGATTCTTTTGAGGTGGTAGGAGGCCTTTCACAAGGAGGGGGCCGTTTGTGAACTCTGTGTCCCATCCCCACCTTACCAAGAACTCGAAGTGCGCCTCCGCTGCCCCAGTTGCCCCTAAAATCCCAATGATTATCGTCATCAACCCCCGTCCCAGCCAGCAATCTATCGGAGCCTCGGCTGGGCAGGTCTTATAGCAGCGCAGCCTGGTCTGTGCTCCGCCATGACTCAGTCTCTTATCTAAAATGGATTAAGCTGCGGTACTGTCCAGGTAGAGCCAAGCTTGTGCTCAGCTGGGCATGCAGTGCGTTTTCCGCGCATGCCGTCGCAGAATGTGTATGAGATCTGGCCGGACTCAGGCTGGTTTCCCAGTAGTATTCAAATTCCGGCGCAGCGTTTGCCAGCGGCTGCACGACAGTTGCATTCGCACGAGAGGTGGCGTCAGTATTGTGGGGGTCGTCGTGCGCGATTTTTCTATTGTGCGTCGTGCGCAGCTGCTGGATGGAAGTTGACTTTAACTTTTCAACTTTGTCTTCAGTCTTAAAGAGCTTTGGGGTATCACCATTGCTTTATTGACCATATTCAAGCGCTATGCTTCGAAAGGTTTCCCAGCACTTCTAAACTCGCATAGCATACGACCGAGCCGAGATGGCGAAGAAAGATAGCCTCTTTTCACACTAACATCATTAGACAGGGCCATCATTTGGTACCAAACCTGAAATACATGAAAACGGGGATGAACAGGAGGGAAACCCATCGTTTGCCGTCAGGTCCAAAACTATGCTGTTTATGTTACTCTGAAAGCGACGCAAAAGTTGCACTCGATGTAAGTGAGCACCCCTGTTGCAACATTTACCGCTGGATCCATAAACGGTCTGCGGGCAGAACCAGGCCATGTGCCGCCCCTGACACGGCCGGGGCTAACTCCGGGGTGCCGCGACGAGGCGCCAATCGGAGCTTTATCAGGCCTGTGTCGCCGGTCGGGGACTGTCCCTGTGGTGGCGTTACATCCGGCTGAACGTCGGTGTTTTGCAGCGGCGGCGGAAGTCAAGGAGTAAGGGCAGGGTTGGACGCCTCATGGCGTATTCGGCGCTATGGCGTATTATTTCAATTTCGAAAGTGCCCATTCAGCCCCATCGTTCACTTTTGGTAACTACTTGGCGCACTTATTTTCCGTTGCGGTGATTTTGGGTTACAGATGGCTAGGCGGATTTTGTCAGGTCATGAAGCGTCCTCGACCCGAAAACGACGTCTGTTCCCCGGCATTTAAACGTCTGTGAAACAGCTTTGTCCGGCGTTGCGCCCCACAACATCTGCTCCATCCATGACTGATTGTTGACGGGCATGCCCCTCAAAAGGACAAAAAGGGATATTTTGATATATTCTGGTTGATTTATTGCTTGTTACTCCTCGGCTTTTATAAAATACTTTACTCTTTAGTTCGTCATCAAATATATCAACACTGCTTTCCCATGTTCACTGCCTTTATGTGGCTGCGATCCAGTACAAGAGTGATTGGACTGTTTCCTTTATTTGTGATATGTGATGGACGCACTTAATCTCTCCTGTCAGCGTTTGGTAATGCTTCTAATTTGTACTTTATCAAAAGTATACTTAACACATATTGCCATTGAGTTGGGTTACTTAGACCCGACCAGCTTGTCGTGAAGGACCAGGCGGAAGTAAGCTTAAAACAATAGTTTCCCGGTTAAAAGCGGTAGAAGAAGAACAGGTGCTCGATTTTAGGCATAGTTCAGCGGAACAATTATGCACCGAGTACAGATCCCCTACTGTAGGCTGTTGACACGTCATTTTCCAGTCGCCATTTAGAAGACGCGCCGACTGCAAACGACAAACGTAAAATATATCGACGCTGTCATCTCCAAATGGCTCCAGGGGTCACGGGACCGGGGAGGGCAGCGCCTCCTCCGTGTGACGGAACTGCATGGCGCCTCTCCATTGACATCAGACCGTGCTGCGAACCATTTGGCGAGCGGGGTCTCTGCTGCGTCAGCTGGCCTTCACCGAACTGTGATGGCTCCAATACCCAGCTTAGCTGCGGACAAAGTTGGATCCTGTGGTCCATTGTTCTTCGTGCAAGTTCAGATGCAGAATGCCATTTTATAGCGTGGTGTTGTGTTCACAGTCTGTTCAGCAGTGACCTGGTGTGAGCACTTCACAGTCAAGAACACAGGGTACAGAGGTGTTAGCGTTTGTCGGCACTGGCCGCAGCACCATTTGTAAGCAGTTTTACTAAAGTACCCTGTTGGGTTTTTTCCAGGGAAGTGTAACTGCTAAAAAGGCTGTTGCGTGTGTACCCGTTTCTTACGCAGTTAGTTCGCCGTTAATTAATTTCAGCTGTTACTTAACACCACTAAATACTTTGGCTGTTAATTTAGCCACTTGGAAATCAAACTCTATAATGAACGAGTGCAAAGGTAGCTGGTTGAAAGCGCATGGTGCGCAAGATGATCACGGCAGCAGAAGTGAAGTTGGCATCACTGCAATGGAACCTGAGCATGCCAACACGGTGTAGTCTTGTTGCTGTGGCGATTCGAAAAACTGAGTGCACTGGATGCTACAGAAGTAGCAATGCGAGCCAATTAAGCGATCTTCTTACTCGGTATGTTAATTGGCTCATAGCTGGTTTGCGGAACGTGCCCAGCGTCACCTCACGCTCAGTTAAGGTACAGCAGTGACTGGCGCGTATGCCGCGCGAGGTCAGCGACGTTTTGTGCTTTATGCATTGGTACATTCTATTGTGTTCTACACCGTGCATAGCGAAAGTATGTAACATGAAGTGTCTGTGCACAGACAATGAAGCCTCCCCAGCATTGACCGCAAACATGTTCACACTCTTTTTCCACGCACTGACATGCGCATGCATTCAACTTTCTCGGACGTGCCTTGCTGGGGCCCGAACACCCTCGGACATGTCCCCGGTGTGTTGTGTCTGCCCTGACCGAACCCTACACCTCTCCGGCAGGACGATCCAAGACCCGGCCAGCCAGCGGCTGACTTGGTACAAGGCGCCGATGGCCGTGCTGGTGATCAAGAAGGTCCGCGACCCCACCGTCCTGCCACCATTCATGGAGCTGGTCGACTGGCTGACCGACGTGGGTGACGGCGTTGGACCTGATGTACCGGCTTATCTGCAGCTGACGGATCAGCCACTCTGAGTTAATCCATTGCTGATTGCATACCGCAGCTGATTACCTCTGCCTCAACCACTCCATTTGATGTTCACTCCGACCGTAAACAGATGTGCATGTTGGTAACGGTGCGTCAGTTCTGGGTGGGTTGTGGCCTACTTATTCGTAGTTTGTGAATCCCCGACGCGCAGAATTTTCATGCTGTACACTGCACTTGACGATCAGTATTGTCATCATCAGCAGCTCCAAACTTCTTCATGTAGGTCGTCGTCATTGGGACTTTAATATCACTCGATTGCGGAGGCCATATGGTGTCGCTTGCATATCGCTCTAGCAAGAAAGGCAGGATACTGAACCCCGTGCATCTGGTTTTCCAGACGCGCCGCTTACCCACTACACCACCGGTGTCCATGTTCCCCACCTAAGCCGCTTTCGTTGCCGTGCAGGAGAAGAAGATGATCGTGTTCGTGGAGACGTCCACGGTGGAGGACCCGCTGCTGAAGAACAACCCCGCGTGGGCCGGCGGCCTCAGCAAAGTGCAGACGTTCACAGAGGGCACGGACGACCTGACGGACAAGATCGACTTCATCATCTGCCTGGGCGGCGACGGCACGCTGCTGTACGCCAGCTCGCTCTTCCAGGTACCGGCCGCGCTGGTGGTGCCGCCTGGTGGCCGACAGGTCCGGCAGCGAGCACGGCTCCTTTTTGTCCGCTGTATTCTCTAGCCAAGCCTTAGAGACACATTTCTTTTCGTTGCTTGTGGTGGCGTGTGAAAATTGCTTTGAAATGAAAAGAACATTGTGATGAGTTAGGTAGCGTACACCGCTTTCGGTGGGCATGTGCCTACAGGCAAGCTCCACACATTGGCATCACGCGGGTATATGTGTCTCCGGATCATTTGTCCCGTCTGTTTCAGCAATCAGTTCCTCCCGTGATGGCGTTTCACCTGGGATCTCTCGGCTTCCTCACTCCCTTCAAGTTCGACAATTTCCAGGACCAGGTTGATTCTGTGCTTGAAGGTGAGTGTAGCGTGCCTGCCTGTCACAAAGCAGTACTGAGCTCCAGACGTTGGGGGGGGGGGGGGGGGGCGAGTCGAGCTGCTGAGCCTCGGAGTTGGACGGGCGAGGCGACCTCCTGAGCCTCGGAGTTGCATGGGTGAGGTGGGCGCTGTCGGCCGCGACAGCAGCGCCAGGACGCCACCCCACGCTTTCGGAAGGGAACGGGCGAGAACAGACGAGCTGGGTTCGTACTGGATGGAACCAGGAGAAACTAGATGGAGCCAGATGGGACAGGGAGCCGGACGGAACGGACGAGATGAGACGGGATTGTTGGCAGCATAATGCCGTCGGACGGAACAGGACGGCACCAGGCAAATCTGAGTTGTATTTCGGGGAAAGCTGCTACCTTCTGGCACAAATACGACGCCAAAGCAAAGATCTCAATTGTTCACTGCTTTCACAACACACCTAGCTCTCGTCGGCTACACGGCGGCGCGCGGCCCCGGTATCCCCGGTGTTTTACGTTGGAAAGAGGGAGGGGGAACGGGGTGCTCAGGGCGGCCGCAGAACAACGGGCGGTGTCTGTTGTGCAACTGTGTCGGCAGGTGGACATGCGTGTACATTATGAAACCCTTAAAACATCTACATTGTATGGATCCGTTCCAGACACAAAACTATGGGCTTGATATCAGCGAAGAAGACCTTATCCCTCGCCATGATTCACCGTTTTTCACAACGTGGTCTGATAGGAGGGGTCGATGACACCCCTGCCGTTCCCAAGCTAAGAAAGATAGAGTCTAGCGGAAAACACCAATGTGTCCTTTTCAACAAAATTTCGCGGTTTGCGATAAGTTTTACATAATTTCCATGTTCCTAGGACAATGACTGACCACATAATGCCTGGTTAAACGTCACATTTTCAAGAAAATCAAAGTTTTTCGGATTGACATGCTCACATGTACAGGTACAATACCTCGTAGCGATGCGTAATCTTAATAGACTTGTTCAATTATGAATACATTGGTATGGTGTGTAGTTCGATGAGCTTTCAGCATATATATATATATATATATATATATATATATATATATATATATATGTGTGTGTGTGTGTGTGGCTCGGTTAATGTATCAATGTCGGCCCGTCACGCACGGCCTGCGGCATTGTCGGCTGCCGCGCGCCGCCCGCGCCTCCTTACACCGCCGTGCAGTGTTCCTAAAAAAGCCGCCGCTGCTCCGAAATTAAAAATGCTAGGGACACTTTTGGTGTCAAAACGCACGCAATAGATGCTTCACAGGCTATTGAAAATTTAGGTACCATTGCACGACATGCCTGAGAGGTCTCTTCAGGAAACCTCAGGGGGTGGGGTCGCACTGATTGCCCCCCCCCCCCCCCCCACCTCCACTATCAAGGCGAGTCTTAAGCATCTGGCTGGCTGTGGACATGGCGGGATATGGACATATTATCGATATGGCTGATGAGCTTGCGCAAGTCTAGTTTCACTTTTCAATGTAAATATTGCCGGGAAGTGCACATGACACATTTGTCGTAGCCTGTCCACGGACATCGTATTCTGGGCACACTCCCCTTGTTTGCACTCCTATATATGTATATATACACACACACACACACACACACACACATATATATATATATATATATATATATATATATATATATATATATATAGTATATATATATACATATATAGCCACGGCATTCTACATAAAACCATTTTGTGCCTCGAACCACCTTCTATATGAATGACAAATGAGACAAAATTCCGATGATCATATCTGACTGTCTTATAAAGATGATTTCTGCGTATACAACCTTACAACTGTAGCTTCTCACATAGCTTCAGTTTCATAGGGGGTTGACATGAGAAGCCATTTTCCGGTAAAGCAATATTTCTTCGAACGATTTTTGGTTTAAAAATTGAACATTTAACATCAGAATCGTAAACCTAAGCAACCGAAATCTGGGGAAAAATCCGGTTTTGAGGGTAGGTTGGGTCAACCTTATCAGCTCAGCCCTCCAACCAATTTAAGACGGCGACGCTCATGCCCGTCAGGGATATGGAGTGCCCACATATATCATTCCCTGTCCACAGGCTACGGAGCTCTTGCACCGCGGCCCCTTTAACGATGCTGCGTTCACTCTCTCCCTCCCTATATACAAGCAGCTGAGCACTGGCGCCGCAGCGCCGTTAGTGATGATGTTTCACTGCTTCCCTCCCTGTCCAGAGGTCGCGGAGCACTGGCGCCGCGACCCGTTCGCGACGCTGCGTTCAATCTTCCCCTCCCTGTCCAGAGGTCACGGAGCTCTGGCGCCGCGGCCTCATTAGCGGTGCCGTATTCACTGTTCCCCGCCCTGTCCACATTCACGCTGCACTGCCCTGAGCTCGCTAACGCCCTGTTCGGCAGGCCACACGGCCCTGACGCTGCGCTCCCGCCTGCGCTGCATCATCCTGCGGAAGGACTCGGACACGCGCTCGGCGCCGCCCATCAACCTGCTGGTGCTGAACGAGGTGGTGGTGGACCGCGGTCCGTCGCCCTATCTGAGCAACATCGACCTCTACCTGGACGGCAAGAAGATCACCTCCGTGCAGGGCGACGGTGAGCTCGCTTGGGACGCAGAAGGATACCTACTGACTGGCCTGCCTCCAACCTGCTGACTGACCTGCCACTAACCTGCTGACCGACCTGCCACCAACCTGCTGACTGACCTGCCACCAATCTGCTGACCGACATGCCTCCAACCTGCTGACCTGGCCTGCCACCAACCTGCTGACCGACCTGCCACCAACCTGCTAACCGACCTGTCACTAACCTGCTGACCGACCTGCCACCAACCTGCTAACCGACATGCCACCAACCTGCTGACTGACCTGCCACCAACCTGCTAACCGACCTGTCACTAACCTGCTGACTGACCTGCCACCAACCTACTGACTGGCCTGCCATCAACCTGCTGACTGACCTGCCACTAACCTGCTGACCGACCTGCCACCAGCCTGCTGACTGACCTGCCACCAATCTGCTGACCGACATGCCACCATCCTGCTGACTGACCTGCCACCAACCTGCTGACCGACCTGCCACCAACCTGCCGACTGACCTGCCACCAATCTGCTGACTGACCTGCCACCAACCTGCTCTGGCACTTTGTAGTGTTCGAAGCCGCGAACTGACGACGTTACGTTACTGAAACTAGCGCTGAGTTATGCTTTACGCAAGTCATAGCTTTGATTCAAGACTGTTTTGGTTTTGATTTTCTTATCCGGGGTCTCAAATGTTGGGCCGAACCGCTCGGAACAGCATGCCCTCTGAGGAGCGTGCGTACCCTGATAGGGCGCAGTAAAGGCCCGATACGTGGGGCAGTGAAGGCGTTGACTTTTCATTAAGTCACTCACCTCTGACGTAATTCCCGAAACGTGACGTAATGTTGCCGTTGTCCTCGTGGCGCACTGACTGCGCTGACCGCTCTGTGGCCCGTCTCGGCCCGCTCTGTGACCCGTCGCGGCCCGCTCTGTGACCCGTCGCGGCCCGCTCTGTGACCAGTCACGGCCCGCACTCTGATCCGTCGCGGCCCGCTCTGTGACCCGTCACGGCCTGCTCTATGACCCGCCTCGGCCCGCTCTGTGACCCGTCGTGGTCCGTGTCATGATGTGTCGCGGCCCGCTCTATGACCCGTCGCGGCCTGCTCTATGACCCGTCTCGGCCCGCTCTGTGACCCGTCGCGGCCTTCTCTGTGACCCGTCGCGGCCCACTCTGTGACTCGTCGCGGTCCGCTCTGTGACCAGTCGCGGCCTGCCCTTTGATCCGTCGCGGCCCGCTCTATGACCCGTCGCGGTCCGTGTCGTGATGTGTCGCGGCTTGCCCTTTGATCCGTCGCGGGCCGCTCTATGACCCGTCGCGGTCCGTGTCGTGATGTGTCGCGGCCTGCCCTTTGATCCGTCGCGGCCCGCTCTGTGACCCGTCGCGGTCCGTGTCGTGATGTGTCGCGGCCTGCCCTTTGATCCGTCGCGGCCCGCTCTGTGACCCGTCGCGGTCCGTGTCGTGATGTGTCGCGGCCGGCTCTGTGACCCTCTGTGATCTGTCGTCAGGCCTAATCGTCAGCACGCCGACGGGCAGCACGGCGTACGCGGTGGCGGCGGGCGCCAGCATGATGCACCCGAGCGTGCCGGCCATTATGGTGACGCCCATCTGTCCACACTCGCTCTCATTCAGGCCGATCGTCGTGCCCGCCGGCGTCGAGCTCAAGGTCAGTGTAGGTCAGAGGCCGTCAGTGTAGGTCAGTGTAGGTCAGCGGCGGTCTATATTGGACAGCGGCAGTCAGTGTATGAGCGAAGGACGGTGTAGGACGCTGTAGGCTGGTGTGAGCCTGGTGTGGGCCGCTGTAAGCTGGTGTAGGGTCGGTGTAGGTCAGTGAAGGTCAGCGGCGGTCAGTGTATGACCGTGGGTTGGTGTAAGCCGGCGTAGGCAGGTGTAGGTTGGTGTAGGCCGGTATAGGCTAGTGCAGACCGTTGTAGGCCGGTGTAGGCCGCTGTAAGGCCGCTGTAGGCTGGTGTGGACCGGTCTAGGCCGGTGTAGGCCACTGTGGGCTGCTGCAGGGTTGTGTAGGTCGGCGTGCGTCAGTGTAGGGTCAGAGACGGGCACGCTCGTTTATCATATGCTGCGTTTTCATCTTCGTGGAGATCGGAGTATAGAAGATTATGACCGAACACACGGTATGCAAGCAGAAGATTTAAAAAAGCTGACTAGGCCAATATATTATTTGCCGAAACAGGTTGCCCTTGGCATATTGGTAATAGCTAACAACCGTTCTAAAATAAGCAAGTGCATTGTCGCAAGTAACTATCATCACTTGAACAAGAACTCTATAATTTTTCTCAAACTGCCGTAAGCGCTTGATCATCAGTAGTGTATAGTGGCTTCATAGTAGGGCGACGCTCGGGGCTTGTCATGTTTCGTGGCGTACCGTGATTACGAGTATGCCTGGCTATTCCCATGTACTTCCTACAAATCTGTCATGCGCCAGCCAACATGTTTAGTTTATTTAGCTGGTCCTGGGCACGAATATGCTCGTTACGTAAAACCTGGACTGCGATGGATGTGAGAAGAACAGGCGAGAGTGCGCTGGGCGCCAATGTCTTGCTGATCTCAGTCCCGATACGACATCAAACGAGAATGAGTTTGCCCGTAGAATCTTTGCTGAAGAGCCGGTCTGAAATCAGCGCCAGAATGTCAGCTATGTGGCGTCTTTGTTAACGCCCACGTTGAAAGAGTGTACGCATGAAGCTTGTGTTGTTAGTGTGAGTGCCTCTGCGAAGACTTGAGTTTCCGCGTGGCCGGCGTAAGTCATCGTAAGTATGAGTGTGTCAGCGGCCGATATGAGTCACAGCGTGAGTGCGGCAGGGGCCGTGTGTGTGTGTGTGTGTGTGTGTGTGTGTGTGTGTGTGTGTGTGTGTGTGTGTGTGTGTGTGTGTGTGTGTGTGTGTGTGTGTGTGTGTGTGTGTGTGTGTGTGTGTGTGTGTGTGTGTGTGTGTGTGTGTGTGTGCGTGTGTGTGTGTGTGTGTGTGTGTGTGTGTGTGTGTGTGTGTGTGTGTGTGTGTGTGTGTGTGTGCGTGCGTGCGTGCGTGCGTGCGTGCGTATGCGTGCGGATGCATGTGCGTGCGTGCGTGCGTGTGCGTGCGGATGCATGTGCGTGCGTGCGTGCGTGTATGCGTGTGCGTGTGCGTGTGCATGTGCGTGCGTGCGTGTGTGCGTGTGTGTGCTCTGCTGCAGTCTGCGTGACTGAGCAGCACCACCTGGCGGCAGATCGCCGTCTGCCCCGACAGCAGGAACACGGCCTGGGCCTCTTTCGACGGCCGGTCCTGCAGCGAACTGCGACACGGTGACAGGTCAGGCCAGGGTCAGGCCAGGTCGGGGAACGGTCGGCTGACCACCTGTCGTGATGCACCCGTTGTTTGCCCCAGATCTGCCTGAACCCAGACGCCAGGAACACGGCCTGGGCGTCGTTCGATGGCATGCACCACCAGGAGCTCAGAAAAGGCGATAGGTCTGTGCGGTCGTCGCAAAAGATGAGGCGCTGACCGGTCGGCTGTCGGTGGTGGGGTGTTGCTATCATGGTGACGGCCTTTGTGCATCTCAGATGGGCTCCTTCACTCGAAATCACATTAACGCTGTTGTCGGTTTCATCAATTTTCCTTCAATCAATGCTGGATTTCATTAGCCTTATCTTGACAGTTTCCGAAAATAGTACTGTTAATGAATTTTCGTGCGTAGCATGTGATAGCATCTAGATACGCTGCAAAGTAACTAACTAATGATAGTGCCAACGTGCTTTCAGACTATCTGGGGCGCTTGAGTGAGCCCGCCCCCTTAGTTTATGTAGGTACTTTTGAGGAATATACAGTTAGTGTTTTTCTGGGCTCTGGTGGTAAGTTTTCGCTGCACGAGAATTGTAAATTTTCTTTCTGTGCCCTGGTAGCAAGTGTTCGCTGCCCGAATTGCATGACTTTTGAAATTATTTTTAAGTGTTTCTCCATTACGTTTTTTTAATGGTTAGAATTGTTGGTGATCCGTGCGCATACCAGTCATAGACCGCGTATTATATGCTTTTTTACTTCAGTGTTGTTTGATGCCTACCGCGCTGCATGGCCTCATGTTGGCTTTGAAACTTTCAGTGAACTTTTCGTGAGCACTGTCTGGCAGCTTGGCTCCCCCAATTGTCTGTATATTTATGTGCACTTCGGTCTCAGCTTCGTCACGCAACGCTTGACCTATTTCGCTGCACATTGCTGTCGCTGTGGCTACTGCGCACAGCGTTGAACGGGCCAGCAAGCGAGTGATAATGTGATGTAGAGAAGACAAGCGAGCGCCGCAAGCTGTGTGTTGTTGCCCGGACTTTATAGTTCACTGACATATCCATGCGGGAGAGGGATAAGCCTGTGACGTTCAAAACACTGTTTCTGATTCTGTCATTTGGTTATGCCCCTTACGCCTAAGGAATCGGCGTTCCTTTTCGAGCCCAATGATTTTTCGGGTCCAATTTCATGTCCAATGGCGAACACATTTTACTGACCCTCTGTGGTTGATCCAATGTAGCTTATTCAGTGCTTTCTGACACCATTTTCGTTACACTGTGTATCTTCATTTGTTGATGCTGCAAAGCCGGAGTTGAATCGAATAAAGCCAAAATAAATAAGATCGGATGAATAATGAGCCTGATCCCAGGGTCCTCACCCGGTTGGGTCACCAATGACTCTGAACCCGTTTGGTCCATGTTTAAACTTCAACCGTCTCCCTCTCTTCGCTGATCCCAGTGTGTTCTGGCAGCGACCGTCTGTGACCGGCGTGACCTTGACCTGTGTCTCTGCGGCAGCCTGCGGGTGACCACCTCCGTCTTCCCCGTGCCCTCCATCTGCGCGTCCGACCAGATCACCGACTGGTTCGACTCGCTCGACGAGTGCCTGCGCTGGAACGACCGCAAGAAGCAGCGCCAGCTGGACACAGCTGACGTCATCTACCCGACCGTCGACGAGAGCCCGGCTGAGAGCTAGGGCCGCCGGCTGGGCCCTGCGGCGTAGATGGCGCCAGGCTGTCTGGTGGACCAGAGCGCCCCCTATAACACTCCACAGCCCGAGGCACAGAGGTCGCCTCGCCGACATTCCAAAGTACTCCGATATCAAAGTACTCAGAGGAGGCAGCTTCAAATGTATGTGCTGTATTGACTACCCGAAGTTCGAAGAGGTTGCCAAAGCGTTTCACAGTGGCCGATGTTCTCACCGGACACCCGGCGAGTAGAGGACCTTTCATGGCCGCCTGGTGGGCTGAACACCGGAAGATTAGAAAGAGCCGCTGTGTGTGCGCTCCCCAGCGTACTCAGCACACGTACATAGTGTATGTTTTGTAACGTATGACCCCCGTGTGTGGCGTTCCCCTGAGGCGTTCGTCTTCACAGTTGTCCATATGTGAACATCTGAGTGGTATTGTTTGAGGGAGACTATCGAATAATTCCGGCAGCATTTGTTATGTTCTGTGCGGTATCTGCCACACAAATATTTGCATGTGCCAGCGTTCTTATAATGCTCCTAGGAAAGCCGTGTATGCGCCTGGAAATAATCTACAGCGCTCCGAAAATCGTTTTATCAACCACCCAAGTGCCTACATTTGGCTAAATTGTTGGGCAGGAATAATGCGGACGTCCTAGACTCATTTTAATTGTGTAGTCATCTTATGCGCCACCGCCATTAGACGACATCGTATTTCTTAGACCGAATTAGTCCCATTATCTTTACTTGGTGTTGTGACATGATCTAAGGGTGTGGGATGCTTTCACTCAGAAAACCCCGGTGACTCACTTGTATGAGTATGTTCGCCGCAAGTATTTAAAGTTTTCTTCAGTATCCTCGTATCATTCATGACGAGTGTCAAACGCAACAGTGTCGTTTGAGTCAAGCTGTCGTTTAAAAGCAGTAACTGTCTGGTAATGTGAAAGGGGCTCTCCATCTTCCCTCAAATAGAGCCAAGGTCGCTGAAAGTCTTCGGTAGCAATAACATGATGTTAAAATACCCTCGAACAAACTGCTCGACTATTAGGAAAATGCAGCGGGCATTGTCAGCCCAGTGCTATCTATTCTTCCTATTATTACCGTTCTTCCGGTATAAACTTCACACAGTGCCTGTACACAGAGAACCTCGCAGACTCTGTCCAAGTGCCTTACATTCGGTAGACGGCGGACGGCTAATAACTTACCCGGGCGCCACGGGAGGATGCCATGTGGTGACGTGTTTGGCGCCTTGCCGTCGACGACAGCCTGTGGACCGTCCATTACGGCATGTAACGGAGCGCTGTATGGCTTATGCAGTGATGGTGGGGCTTAATGTGATGGTTTTCTAACGGCTGGCAATATGTCGGGGAAAGCCTCGAAATTCCTTGGATTATTTCGCCATCCGTCTTTATAAAGGCACGACGTTGCTTAATCTCCGGATGTGTGTCATTTGTCATGACACATATCAGGTGTCATTTCTTTTTCTCATAGCGTGTGTCATTTCTGCTGTTGTGCATACAGGTGGACGTCACATGTCGGAGAGCTCTCTATGGCGATGATGTTGGTGAATGTGTGTCAGTAGTTGATAATTAGACTCACTATGCAAGTCCAGGGCAGGATGTACAAGCGCACACTTGGCGAGAAGCCGTGTCAGAGTTCAACAGTCGCCCGTGCCTTCTAGGCGTTTGGTCATCCGGTCCTCCCTGTTCCCGCGAATATATTCTAGTTTTAAACGGCAAGGCGTTTCACAAAACTGGCTCGCCATGGTTTTCATTCGTCGAAATGGCACTCTTCTCACTGTCAGAAAACATCGCTCGCACCCTTTGGCTGGACTACTAATAGAGTGAGAGGGTGTTGAGCTACATGTCGCACTGATAAATACCGTCCCACCTTTGATCACCTTGATTAAGGGCGAGGTGATGTGCAGAGCTTATCTTACCGTCAGCTAATCGTAAATTGTGTGCATTCAGGAGCCCGTCCAGACAAGGCCCAGCCAGCCGCCACGCCCTTGACGGCACTGGATCTTGACAGCCAGGGTCGTGCCGTCAGGGAGCTTGCGGCAGTGAAGGGAACATTTACGTAAAAGCTGCACTTTAATACAAATGCTAGAGGCGTTTGATTGCAAGCTGCTGGACCAGGCTGCTTGATTTCCTGCAATACAGAAATATTGCCGAAGTTTCACCCCTCTTTAGGTCAGCCTGGTCCAAGGAGCCTGGGCTGTTTAATGCCTTCCATCCTTTCGAACAGTATGAACCTGTGCACCAGCCGATCCATAGTGGCCCAGGCTGCAGGCGACACATAACTGCTCGTTTGTGGTCGTTGAGAGCAACTTGCCCAGATCATTATGGAAACTGGACTCACATAAAATGTCAACTGGTTAAGCCGTAATTAAAAAACAGTGTGACAAAGAGTGGTAAAAGCTCAACCTAGTACATGATGCGTGGAAAAGTTATTCGCCTTCATTTTCGCGAAACAATCGAAATTGGAACATCGACGGTGACTGAAGTCGGAATTACCAATGATCTGGGCACCACGGCTGACAGAACCTTGATCTTTCAGCCATACACTGACCAACTGACAGCGAAGTGTACTGGAGCACTCGCCGCGCTCATTCTCCAATTACCGCGTTCCGCGCGCTCTCCGCTTCGGCGAGGGGTGGAAGAACTCGTGACGTCATCAATCTGAATCGACGTTTTACCCTCACAATGTCGTCAAAACGTGTAAGAATTTTGGCGGCCCAAGATTTACTCGAATTCCACCAATTAGTTTTTACCAAAGATTTGCGACTGACAGATCTGCGAGCGTTGTACCACACAGGACACCCGTCGGAATCGCGAGCATTACCTCGGGACTGCCCAGTACAACTACACCCCTCAAGAGACAGCACAACTGAAAGCCACGCAAGCCAAAACGCACAGCGGAAAGTGGAAACTCAGTGACGAGCCGGCATCATTACTGAGGCCATGCAAAACACGCTGCCCACGTTAAGCGCCCCAAGGCGGAGCTGGCTCGCCCTCTGATCCGGGGTGGTCAGCTGAGCTGAGTGTGACTTACTGTCCTCGTTGATGAGTTGTGAGTGGGTTGAGCTGTGATAATTGCTAGTTTGTTTTCCCCCCACTCTCTATTTTTTAAAATCAATTTCGACTTCAAACACGTTGATGACAAGTTTAGAAGCATTCGAGAAAACATCGTAGTGAGCTTAACTAAACTGAGTTGTGCTGGTGTAAAATGGCCGGCCGTGGATGGGGAGCTGTCACCACAATGTAACTGATGGCCTGATTGATGTAACTAATGCCTGACAATGTAACTGATGACCGCAACGTATATGAATCGTCCTTTTCCTTCGCTCGATCACTGACACGAAGAACATGCTTGCTACCAAGACAACTGTAAATACAAACTCGGAACATGTATTATCGCAATACATCTGCACACGCGTGCCCAAAATAGGTTCTCTTTGGTCACTCATTTCGGCACGGCCAGTAGAGGATCTGTGGTGACTGTCATCCATCAACACATGCCACCGCTGTCCTCGTGTCGATGGGTCACGCCAGCTACCGTTCAGCGCGCCACAATGCTCCGAACACATCAGCCACATGGCCGCAAAACCCTTTAACAGGCATCCAACAGATTCTGAACCAGGGACACAGACCAGGCACAGGCTTAATCAGCGCTGCGACGGCAGAGCGGTCTATCTGGACCCAGGCTGCTGGAAAAGATTGCTGTTCATACGGTTTTGGGTGCTTGGCAGGCATTTGGAAGACTGCCAATGTCTGTGAGACATCACTTTGAACACACAATGAAGGTCATACATGCGGTCCTATGACTGGTGCAACCATATCCACATGCACATAAACAGCTGCATCACCAGTTATGTGATCACTGCTGTGCAGCCCTGTGCAAGAGGGATCCAGCGGAAGGAACGGATGCACGCGTTTGACGCTTGGTCAGGCAACAACATCACACTCGCCCAATGCGCAC